>NC_063337.1:105973007-105979275 GCF_021869965.1 Rhincodon typus | reverse complement strand
ACCCAAAATGTCAGCTTGCCTGCTCCTCTGATGCTGCTTGGCCTGCTTTGTTCATCCAGCTCTACACCTTGTTATCTTCAGTCCAGTAAATGTCCTTTAGGAAAGGAAGTCTATTATCTAATTCTGATCTTGCCTACATGTTTCTCCAGATCCACACAACGTGGTTGACTTTTAATTGTTCTCTAAAACAGTCCAGCAACACACTATGTTGTAATAAAACTCAAGAGAAGGTTCAAAGAAGGGAACAAAAGGGGCAGATTAAGCTGGCCTGACCTTGGCACCTGAAACAGCAATGGCATGCTGAATCCAATCAACTCTTTTAAGTCCTTCTGACTAACAGCTGGAGGTTTGTGCAAAGGTTGGGAAAGCAGTCTCTCACACTATAAGACACAACTTGACATAGCCATATTCACAAAATCATACTTACAGTCTAAATCCCCAACTCCTCCATTCCCATTGCTGGATACATCTGGCCCAATAGGATGACAGACCCAGCCAGGAATCAGTCTGGTTAACCTTTGTTGCACTCCCTACATTGCCAGAACATCCTTCCTCAGATAAGGAAACCAAAACTGCACACAATACTGCAGGTGTGGTCTCACCATGGCCCCATACAATTGCAGCAAGACATTCCTACTCTTGTACGTGAATCCTCCCTAAAGAAGGAGTGGGAATCCAGTGAAGCTACAACAGGACTCCATTAAACCAAACTGCAGAAATATTGTGCAATACAATGTACCGATCAGATCAAAGCCCTGCAATCCTATCTCAAAGCCCTGCAATCCTATCTCAAGTGGATGTGAGTGAGAGTGGACCACTAAGCAAATGGCATGATGATGTTGGTTCCAGAAATATCTTCATCCTCAATGATGGAAAACCTTTTTCATGCCTGGATTAAAACCTTTTTCATGTTTTCCCCTTCAGTCAGGGGCTGACCTTTAGCATCTATTCCACACCAATACTTTGTTTCTTCACCATAACCATTAGCTCTCCCTTTACATTCTGTTCCATAACAGAATTTAAGGTTGAGAAAAGGGAAAATTTCTTCTGTCAGAGGGTTGTGAGTCTTTCAAACTCCTTGCCACAGAGAGCTGTGGGGGCAGAGTCCTTGTGTATATTTAAGGCTGAGACAGATAGATTTTTGATCAGTTAGGGAATCAAGGGTAATGGAGAAAGAGCAGGAAAGTGGATGTGAGGAATGTCAACCCAACTATGATCCTATAAAATGGTGGAGCAGGCTCAAGGGGGTGAATGGCCTATTCCTGTTCCTATGTCTCATGGTTTTATAACATCTTTGGTGTTTAATACCGTTCCTATCTCACCTTTTCCTAGAACTTAGCCTTTGTTCCACTTACCCCTCTTGTTCCACATCTGCCTTTTTCAACAGCACAAAACTTATCAAGCTTTCACCTTTCTTCAGTCTTGAAGTAATCATTTGACCGAAATGTTAACTCTTTTTCTCTCTCTACAGAATGCTGCCTGATCTGCTGAGTTTCTTCAGCACTTTCTGTCTTCATTTCAGATCTCCAGCATCTGCTGCATTTTATTTCTTTTTAAATGGAATTTTGTTCTCAAATGGGGATGGGCTGTCACGGAGCTGATGTAAAATGTAATCTGCATTGGGCAGAACAGGTAGGTTCAGCTGAAGGATTACTGAAAATACTCAAAACATTGCCTATGTTATTTATCATTGTCATGAGGTTCATTTCATGGGGAGGCACCAGAAGAAAGCTTCGTCTCAAACTGACTGATGTTAAGTAAAGCTACAGGCTGTCTTAAGGACACGAGGGTTGGACTTCCATTGCTCAGTAAGACAAAGTCCAGTCTTCCAGAGCTGGTGATCAACGTGACAGGCTAACAGTTCCAGTAGGACCTGCTAGACCAGAACTTAGTTGCAAGCATTGTTGGGATTATAAAGAATCATAGAATCCCTACAGCATGAAAACAGGCCATTCAGCCCATCAAGTCCACACCAACCTCCAAAGAGCATCCCACCCAAACCCAACCCCCACCCTATCCCTGCATCCCTGCATTTCCCACGGCTAACCCATGAATCTTCACATTCCTGGATCCTGTGGGCAATTTAGCATGGCCAATCCACCTAACCCGCACATTTTTGGACTGTGGGAGGAAACCAGAGCACTTGGGTGAAACCCAGACAGACACAGGGAGAATGTGCAAATTCCACATGGACTGTTGCCTGAGGCTGGAATTGAACCAGGTCCCTGGCGCTGTGAGGCAACAGTGCTGACCAGTGAGCCACCATGCCACCCGACAAGGTCCATTAAGACCCATAATGGATCGTTGTCTGATATAAGAATGGGCTTATTGGGCAGTGTAGTATCAGGGAGCCCCATGTGGTGGTTGGAGGACAGGCTTTAGTGACTAGACATTAAGTGACAAAGATGGGGTGAGGCTAAACACTTGTAGGGGAGGTGCCCCTGGACGTGCAAAGGGTACATTGTCAAGAATGCACGCTGCATCCTTCCCATCTTTTAATGGGTTATTTTTATAGAAAGACCCCCAACTCTCAACCACATCCAGACCTCAACCACATTATGATGTGGGCAACATAACACTTGTAGTTAATTGGCTTGTAAACAAGCTTTAATGATTTTTTTAATATTAAAAAAGCAGGTGGAGGACTGGTTTTAGTGACCAGCCTGATGACCATATCGTGGGGACTGGGTTCACGGATGGCAGAAAGGCAGCGGCTAGCTACTGAATATATTTTATATCTCCCCCTCCCATTGGAAACACAGCAGGCAGGATCACTCTGTAAAATCCAACCCATATCCTCTTAAAACGTGAAGGTGAAAGTGGAACAATTTCAGTTAAAATTATAGTTAACCTTCACCTTATGTTAAAAATTCGTTGGCAACATTGCATGTTAGGCATTAATATTCTTGTAGCTCATTATGAAACTGGAGTCTAGGAGAACAACAGAAGCGAGTCCACAGAGCAACATCATGCTAATCATTTGTACATGAGTAACGAGAATTGCAAGCAAAATGTTCAGCAAGTTGATTGCCACAAAGTACAGAGTTATTCTATAAAAATGCAGGCATTACCACCTGCTGGGATACATACCATATAAATTAAAGGCTGTAATTAAACATCTCACCAATAACTACAAAAGCATTCACATAGAGTGTATTTGACAATAACACTAAATTACACGCGTCATTAAGTTCAGGATGTGTTGACCAGAAACAGGACCCCAGTTGGAAATTTTCATCCAAGTTGGTCCTGAAAGGGGAGAGGTTGGTTCCACACATAAATACTAACTATTCATTCAGGAACCATTCCACAGAATTGAAATTGAACCCTGCTAATTAAAATGTTGTGGCCGAAATAAACTCACAAATTTATCAGATTGTCTTCATTAACTAATTCCATTAGCCTTGGCATTTAAATATATTCTTATTGACATACCCCAGGAAATAATTGGTTATGGAGAAAATGCCCTATGAAAAGAATTGTCTCCATTAACTTGTGTCAGCGATATTGAAAGAGTGCCCAGAGGTACTTTGATGCAGAGATTAGTATGCTCCAAAGTGGGGATAAGAATTAAATTGGAAATTGTTGGACTTTAATGAAGTTGAAAACGTTTTAATCCCTTATTTTAATACATTTCTGATCTCTTCACAGCATCATGTAAGGCAGGGCTCTGGTTCATTCAGAGAATCACTAGAATTAGCACAATTTGCAAACGTCTTTCTGATAGCTAGTCATATGTTAGCAAATCTGATCTCAGACAGGAACTTGAGACAGATACATGTGACATAACTGGATACTGACTTAACAAATGTATGTTGATTGATACCTTGTATAACTCAATAATTAGCTAAAGTAAATCAACTGATCCCACCATCACTGTTGCCAGTCTTCAGTCAATTTAATTTACTCCAGTGATATAACAGTTGGAGACACTGGTTAGAGCAAACGCTATAGGCCCTGATAACATTCCAGCAGTGGTATTGAAGATTTGTGCTCCAGAACTTGCCGCTCCCTTAACCAAGCTCTTCTGGTACACTTACAACACTGGCATCTACTGAACAATGTGGAAAATTGCCCAGGTATGTCCTAAACACAAAAATCAGGACAAACCAGCCCAGTCAATTACCATTGCATTAATTCACTCTCAATCATCAATAAAGTGATGGAAGGTGTCATCACCTTCTCAGCACCTGCTCAGCAATAACCTGCTTAATGGAGCCCAGTTTGGGTTCCGCCAGGGCCACTCAGCTCCAGATCTCATTACAACTTTGGTTTAAACATGGACAAAAGAACTGAATTCCAGAGGTGAGGTGAGAGTAACAGCCCTTAACATCAAGATTGCATTCAACTGAGTGTGGCATCAAGGAGCCCTAGCAAAACGGGAATCAATAGGTATCTGGGGGCATACTCTCCAAAGATTGACATCATACCTGACACTTAGGAAGATGCTCGTGTTGTTGGAGGTCAGTGATCTCAGCTCCAGGGCATCTCTGCAGGAGTTCCTCAGGGTAGTGTCCTAGGCCAAACCATCTTCAGCTGCTTCGTCAATGACCTTCCCTCCATCATAAGGTCAGAAGTGGGAATGTTTGCAGATGTTTGCACAATGTTCAGGTCCATTCATGACGCCTCAGATACTGAAACAGTCCATGTTCAAATACAACAAGATCTAGGCTTGGACTGACAAGTGGCAAGGAACATTCACACCACACAAAAGTCAGGCTATGACAATCTCCAAAAAAGGACAATCTAACCACCGCCCCTTGATATTTAATCATGTTACCATCAATAAATCCCCAACCATCAATATCCTGAAGGTTATCATTGACCAGAAACCCAACTGGATTCACCACATAAACACAGTGGCTACAAAAGCAGGTCAGAGGCTAGGAATATTGCAGTGAGTAACTCATCGCCTGACTCCTCAAAGCCTGTCCACCATCTACAAGGCACAAGTCAGGAGTGTGATGGAATACTCACTGGATGAGAATTTGGAGACACTTGCCTGGATGAGTACAGCTCCCAACAAGTTCAAGAAACTTGACACTATCCATGACAAAGCAGCTCACCTGATTGACACCACATCCACAGGCATCCACTCACTGCACCTCTGACACTCAGTAGCAGCAGTATGTACTGTCTACAAGATGCACTACAGAAATTCACTAAAGATCCTCAGTCAGCATCTTCTAAACGAATGACAACATCCATCTACAAGGACAATGATACATGGGACCACCCCCTGCAAGTTCCCCTCCAAACCACTCACCATCCTGACTTGTGAATATTTTACCATTCCTCAACTGCTACTGCTTCAAAATCCTGGAATTCCCTCCTTAAGGGAATTGCAAGTCAACCCACAGCAAGTGGACTGCATCAATTCAAGAAGGCAGCTCACCACCACCTTCTCAAGGGCAGTTAGGAACAGGCAATAAATGCTGGGCCCAGCCAGCAATGCCCAGGCCCCATGAGTGAATAAAGAAGGAAAAAGACCACTCAAATCACTCCCCTGAAACCATCTGACTATAATCCTGACACTGACCTGAACAACTGGGACAATTCTCTTGTCGAGGACAGATACCTTGTGGATCTGGAACAAGAGAGTGAGGTGGAACAAATGTATGAGGTGTTTTCTCTCTCTGTCTGACTGTGCCTCTGCTTACAGCTGTTTCTATCAGGGACCAGCTATCATTGTTCTGCTTTTCTATCTCATGCATCCACTGCTGCTCAGTCATATATGTCATCCAACCATGCCTACGATGATCAACCTCCCTGTTGCCCTCAAGTAGAGACTGTCCTTTAGCAGAGATTTCAGCTCTGATCCAATGGCCAAAGTACTGACATTTTCTTTTCTGGATGTCCCTTTTAAGAGTTCTTTTTGCTCTTGCAATATATCTCTTCTAATATCTCTTCACTTGTCTTATGTTTATAGAATTTTAACCATATGTCCTTGCATCCACATTTCATAGGCCTCAGTTTTCTTCGACAAACCTTCACTTATTTTCCAGGTTTCTGAGGTATTCAGGAACATGTAAATAGGTGGCATTTAGGCAATAGGGATCATTGTATCATAAAGTTTAGGTCGGCAATGGAAAAGGACAAGGACCAATCCAGAGGAAGAATAATTCAATGCAGGAGTGTCAATTTCCATGGGGTGAGAATGGAGTTAGCCAAGGTCAATTTCCACGGGGTGAGAATGGAGTTAGCCAAGGTCAATTTCCGTGGGGTGAGGATGGAGTTAGCCAAGGTCAATTTCCATGGGGTGAGGATG
>NC_063337.1:105955648-105972997 GCF_021869965.1 Rhincodon typus | reverse complement strand
ATGGAGTTAGCCAAGGTCAATTTCCATGGGGTGAGAATGGAGTTAGCCAAGGTCAATTTCCATGGGGTGAGAATGGAGTTAGCCAAGGTCAATTTCCATGGGGTGAGGATGGAATTAACCAAGGTCAATTTCCATAGGGTGAGAATAGAATTAGCCAAGGTCAATTTCCATGGGGTGAGAATGGAGTTAGCCAAGATCAATTTCCATGGGGTGAGAATAGAATTAGCCAAGGTCAATCGGAAATAAAAAGTGGCAGGCCAACCCGTAATGGAACAATGGATTGCCTTTATACATTCTGCATACAATTAAGGTACATTCCCATAGGAGAAAGGTTGGACAAACAAAGGCAGAGTTTCCTGGTTAATGAAAAAGGTAGAGTAAGGTGAAACATGTGTGTACGATAGATGTCAAATTGTCAATCCAAGTCAGAGCCAGGCTGGAGATAGAAGATTCAGAAAGGAAGTGAAAAGAAAATTAAGCATAACAAAGAGGTAGTATGAGAAGACAGCCAACAGGGAGTCTAAAAGTTTTCTACAGAAACGAAAAGGATAGTGAAAGAGGGAGTAGAGGGAGAAAAGGGACATTTATACATGGAGGCAGGGAGCTAGGCTGAGGTTCTAAATGAGTACAATGCATCTATCCAAAGTGGCAGTGAAAGGGGAGGTTTTGAAATACTGGATAGGCTAAACATTGATAAACTGCAGTCATTTGAAAGGCTGGCTGTGTGAAAAGTTCATAAGTCATCAGACCCTAATCAGACACGGAGGATACTGTGGAAATTAGCCTGGGAATTATTAAGGCAGTAACTATAATCTTTCAGTCATCCTTTATACACAGGTGTGGTGCCAAGAGTACTGGAGAATTGGGAATGATCGACCCTTGTTCAAAAAACAGTGTTCAGATAAACTCAACAACTACAGGGCAGTCAGTTTAATCTCAGCAGTGGGAACACTTTTAGAAATAATAATCTGAGACAAATCTAACAGTCACTTGGATGAAGAATGCATTAATTTTATTTGATGGGGTAACAAAGAGGGTGGATGAAGGTGAAGCCATTGATGTTGTGTATGCAAAAGGCATTGGATAACATGCTGCAAAAATGTCTTGTCAGCAAAGGAATAAAAGTGACGGTTTAAGCAGGGAAATGATATTAACAGAGAGACAAGAAGCAAAGAATAATGGTGAATGGACTTTTCTCAGACTGGATCCACGTTTATAGGTGTCACGACTGCTGCACTTCCTCATTGATTAAATTATCCTTGGTTTGTGTGCAGAGGACATCGTTGCAAAATCGGAAGGAAAAAGAAGAAAAGCAATACATAATAAAGCATATATTCTCAGGGGCTGGGGTGGGGGGGGGTGGGGGAGGTAGTGCAGGAGCAGAGGGCCCTGGGGTTAAAAGTGCACTCATTTTGAAGGACGCAGGTAGGTGGAGAAAGCAATCAATGAGATGTACAGGATCCTAGCCGTGATAGAGGTGATGAGAACAATAGCAAGAAAGTTATGGTATAACATTATATAACACTGGTTTATTCACAGCTAAAGTATTATGTATAATTCTGGATGCTACACTTTAGAAAGATTGTGAAGGCACTGAGGAAGGTGAAGAAAAGATTTACAAGAATAGCACCTTGGGATGAGAGAATTCAATTACACAGATAGATTGGCAAGCTGGGAACTGTTCTTCTGAGAAAAGAGAAGGGTGAGAAAAGATTCTGAAAGATAGGATTAATATGCATTTGAAGAGGCAGGAACTGGTTAGGATAGTCAGCATGGTTTTGTGCGAGGGAAATCATGTCTTGTGAACTTGATTGAGTTTTTGAGGAAGCAACCAAAAAGATTGATGAGGGCAGAGCAGTAGAAATTATTTACATGGACTTCAGTAAAGTCTTTGACAAGGTTCATCATGGTAGACTAATTAGTAAAGTTAGGTCACATGGGATTCAGGGTGAGTTTGCTAATTGGATTCAAAAATTGCTTTACAGTAGGACATGAGGGTGGTGGTGGAGGGTTGTTTTTTGGACTGGAGGCCTGTGACCAGCGGTGTTCCACAGGGATCGGTACTGGGTCCACTTTAGTTTGTCATTTATATAAACTATTTGGATGAGAATTTAGGAGACGTGGTTAGTAAGTTTGAGATGACACCAAAGTTGATGGTATGGTGGACAGTAAAGAAGGTTATCCAAGATTAAAAAGGGATTTTGATCATTTGGGTCAATGGGCTGAGGAGTGGCAGATGGAAGTTAATTTGGATAAATGCGAGGTATTGCATTTTGGTAAAACAAACAAGGGCAGGACTTATTCAGTTAATGGTAAGGCCCTGGGGAGTGTTGTAGAACAGGGACCTAGGGGTTCAGGTACATAATTCATTGAAATTTGCATCACAGGTAGACAGGGTGGTTAAGAAGGCATTTAGCATGCTTACCTTCCTTGTTCAGTATAGGAGTTGGGACATCACATTGAGATTGTACAGGACGTTGATGAGGCCTTTTCTGGAGTACTGTCTGCAGTTTCAGTCACCTTGCTATAAGAAGGATATTATTAAACTGGACAAGTTCAGCAAAGATTTACCAGGATGTTGCCGGGAATGGAAGGTTTGAGTTAGAAAAATAGGTTGGATAGACTGGCACTTTTTTCGCTGGCACATTGAACGTTGAGGGGTGACCTTATAGGAGTTTATAAAATCATGCAGGGCACAGAAAAGGTCAGTAGCAACTGTCCTTTCCATATAGTGGAGGAGTTCAAAACTAGGGGGCATATTTTTAAGGTGAGAGGAGAAAGTTTTAAAAAGTACATGAGGGGCACAGAGAGTGTTTCATGTGTGAAATGAACTACTAGAGGAAGTGGTGGATGCAGGTACAGTTACAATCTGGCCAGATTCTGATTCGAAGACTGATTTGTTCCTCAACTGTATTGATTCATCTTCACTCCATAACCCTTGTTACATTTACTGAGCAAAGATCTATCTCTGCCAGTCTTGAAAGCTCTGACTGTCTTTAGGACTAATGCCCTTTTGGGGTTAGAATTCCAGATTTCTATTACCCTGTGTGTGAAAAAAATGGAATAAGCAAACAATAACTATTGTCCTTAGAGATAGGGGCATTGTGAAAACCAGTTGCTTGTTGTACTTTAACAATGAAGCAATGTGATGTTCCTATTGGTGTAATGATTTATTTGTTGTTGTTATCAATATATAACCTGTAAAAAGAGACTTTGCTGAGTTAAGGTCTCTGTGTATAAGCCGCCTCTGTTAATATTTTCTTTATCATTCGCAGAAGGTCATTGAAAATTAGCATCCCTGAGGTTTCGCTTTATAAACCTAATAGTGGCATGCATCACAGCCCTTTCAGTAAACAACAATTAAGCATCAATATTTAAACAGCCTATAAATCAGTCTCAGATTTGCATTTTACTTATTGCTTTTAATATGCTTATTAGCAATCAATATTCTAATTACTCTGCATTCGGATGCTTTCGATCAATTTAAAATCTGTGAGTCCAAATCATTTCATTTTATTATGACTGTGGTGGAGAAAACAAACAGCAAAGGTTAAACTTAACAATTTGTAGAGGAAAAGATTTATTTATCTGCCTGTAGAAAATATTCTGCAGGGTACGAGCATTCCATAAAATTCGGAAGAACTTTAATGAATCCATTGGATAGTGAATGACAGTCTCTAGGTTACATTCATCCATAAATCCATAAACATTTTCCTTCTGTGCCATCCCTTTGCAGCTAGTGCTTCATTGCACAGAGAAATTTAAGCCTCTTACACCTTTAGGGCACAAGCGTTCTCAGAAATATTGAAATAATTTACTGAAGCTGTCAAATGCAAGATGACTTTCAGTGAAATACAGCAGTTGGTCAGGAGCATCTATTGATCCACCTGTTTGAAAAGCTACATCAAAACTGCTTACGATGACTGGTCTGACTGCTGCCTGGGTACGGTTCAAATCCAAAGTGTGATTCGAGTTTCAAAACCAACAGCCATTTGTCCTTTTGGACCACGAGATGGAGTCCTTGTTGCACACTGTAGAAGATTGTTTCAAGAAACAAGCCAAACTCATCTCATTTAATTTGCTGCATTCAGTAATCCCTATAGCAATGGAGAGATGTGTAGAGTAACAGAAGCGTTCAGACTCCTGTAGGTTGTGTTATTAGGCCTGATTTTAATTCATTCAAAACCACTCAATTAAAGCCAAGCTCGTTGTGTCCCTTTCATTAGCAAGACCTGTTTTGGTAAAGAAAAGCACAACTTTGAAAATATTGAATCTTGAGATGTGGCCATCAGTGAGAATGCTATCATTTACTGATACTCCACATTTGTCTTGATGTCCTGTTAGATCAAATATGAAGGCAATTGAAAATCAGCCGCATTGATGTGTGATTTGCATCACATGTAGACCTGATCAGGTCAATTGTAGGTATTTTTTCCCTAAAGTGCATGAATGAGTTTTGCAATGATACATCAATGAGTTTCAGTCATCCTTGGGTTTATGAATATTGATGACCCTGAGAGGAAGGGAACATCTTGAGACGAAAGGTTGAGCATGTTTAGCCTTTGCTTATTGAAGCTGAGAAGAATGAGAGGTAATATTATTGAAGCATTGAAGGATTTGAAGGGATTTCATGGAGCCAATATTAAGACAATGTCATGGATGAATCTAGATGTAGAGGGCACAGTATTAATATACAAGGCCTCCCATTTACGACAATGATAAGATGAAATTTCTTCTCTGAGAGGGCTGTTAATATTTGGAATTTTCTTCTACAGAGGGCAGTGAACGTTGTGCCATTGAAAATATTCAAGGTTGAGGTAAACAGTTTTTGATCTATAAGAAACTTAAACGTGTTATGGGAGTCAGGCAGGAAAACAAAATTCGAATCACAATCACATCAGCCATGGTCTTGTAATGATTGAGAAGGCTCTAGGGGACAAATGACATACGTACAATCCTACAAATGTTCTTATACCCAGACCTGGGCCAGATTAATCTTGTTTTACAATGTCTAACTTCTACCCGACCACCTGAAAATCAAGATTGATTGCATTTTAACCTGTTTTTTGCTCAGGACAAAGGTCTTGTTCAGCTTGAGTATTAAAGGTTACAGAACAAATGTGGGTGGTAGAGTTAGGGTGCTAAGCTGCCACAATTTAACATGGCAGGAGAGGAGAGAAGGACTAATAACCAATTCCTGCTGTTTTGTTCCTAAAAGGATGGTAGTTGGGAGGCCAAGCAGGAGACCAGTAGAATACTGCTTGTGATATTTAGTTTCATGGAATAGGAGCATCATAACCAAGCTCAGTGTACACAAATAATGTATAATATTCAAGATATGGTGCAATGTTTATTACCTATTTTTGTTTGCATTCTGGAAATTCCCTGCCCTTACCTCAATCTTGAAGAGCTTTCTTGAATCCTGCACAGGCAAAGCCTTACTCATAAATCATACTGTTATGCCTACACAGATACTTAATCTACATCTTTCTTTGTGGCTCAATCATAAGATGAGGTACTGTCATCATGTCCAGGAAGAAGAGACATCTTTGTCAACTTCATATAAATACCAGCAGGAAGATTGAAAAGCCGGAATTGTGACAAAGTCTGATTAAGGAGACAGTAAGATGGTAAGTAAAATCATCTAATTATCACTGAAAAAGTCAAGTTGAAGCAGCTTGTGAGAATTAAAGTGTTTGGAATAATAAATCAACTTGATTTTAAAAATCTGTAAGTGAAAACAATACACAATGGTGAGTACAATGAAAATCAATTGAACTAGAGGCAAAACCATCTTCTGCAGTGGTTATTTATCATATGAAGGTGTTATTTTCAACAGGGAGTTATTTTCAAGATAACAGAAATGAGAAACTAATTCAGGATTAATTGAGGAGTGAAAAAGAATGATGCCATAAACATTTGATAAACATGAAGTGAATTTCCTGTTAATAAACATGCATAACAAGCCAAAACTCACCAATATGAGGAAAATCACAGCAAGAGTCAGAAAATAAATCAGAATTGATAAGCATGGAACATTAATTTAAAACAGCAAAATACTGAAGTATGGGAGTTTATTTATAACAGTTCTAATTTTTAAAAAATTCAAAAAAATTAGGAAGTGCAATAATTGCTAAAAGAATAAAATAAACCACAGAGGACCATTAAAGAATTACAGATTTTGCATCGGTTGTGAAACAATCAATTTTTATTTTTAAAATTTTCTTTCTTAACTAGTGCAATATGGTCCTGAATAAATGGATTCAATTCGATTGCAGTTTTTAACCATTAATCTTAAACGTGGTAAAACAGAAGTGGTACAAATTATGTGCACTTAAACCTGTTCCAGTTTCACTTCATTTCAAGTGGAACCCCATGCAATGTGTTATGGACCAGACCAGACCCCCTCAAAATATTTTGAAAAGGTAGCCTTGACCCTAACTTTTTCTTATTTTAAAGGTAAACAGAAAGTGTTGTGTTCCAGATGCAATGCAACCGGTCAAACACCTCAGCATCAAGCAAAACACAGTTTATTCAAACACTATCATTAAAACACAACAAAAGAAAGAAGAACTTGGAATAACTTAACTCTATTCAAAAACTTAACAGAATAATAGGTACAGTACCCACAGGTAGTTCTCCTATAACACGATAGTTGCGTTCTTGTGTGACCTCGCGCTATAGAAAATTGCGTTATAGGGAAATCAATATAGAAAATCGCTATACCTGTACAGCAGAAAGTTCGCGTCATCCAAACAGCGTTCACTATTCATCTATTGCATTAAAGCCAATTTGCGTTAACAAAACACGCGTTATGGCAGAACTACCTGTATTACTAATTAACTGTTCCAATATAGTAACATCCCATAGACACACCCCTTGGCAAAAAAGTAAATTCAGAAATCAGAGATGGTAAGAACTGCCGATGCTGGAGTCAGTGATAACACAGTGTGGAGCTGGAGGAACACAGCAGGCCAGGCAGCATCAGAAGAGCAGGAACCCGAAACGTCAGCTTACCTGTTCCTCTGATGCTGCCTGGCCTGGTGTGTTCCTCCACCTCCACGCTGTGTTATCCCCAAATTCAGAAATCAGATTTTCTCACATACAACCCAGCAGCAGGCAGAGAAAAACAATATCAAGCAAAAACCCAGAGAAAGTAGCAGCCAGGAGACCTTTACTGCAGCTTACAACCCTGTTAAGACTCCAACAGCAACTGCCAAATCTAAAAGCTGAAAAAACACCTAGAAATCCAGGTCTGTGAGAGCTGGCCACACCCAGCCAGGCTATTGTTCCAACTTTAAAAAAACCAAGGCCTCACAAGCTATTTATACTACCACAGAGCTTCACACCTCTCATTCATCTCTCTAAAGAAACCAGAACAAAATACACCTCTTAAAGCCATAGGATTGTCACAAACTTCACAATAGGGGGGGTTAGGTCCACCAAAGTCATCCAGCTTCTGAATTCTGAAGAAATTCTGAAGAAGGGTCCGACCTGAAATGTCAGCTTTCCTGCTCCTCTGATGTTGCCTGGCCTGCTGTGTTCCTCCAGCTCCACACTGTGTTATCAAAAGAATGGTATACGTGTATATAAGATATTGCATCTCTCCAGCAGGGCCAACAAACAAAGAGAAAGTATTGAAACTCATTATACCAGAAGGGGTGTTAACAGCTCACCATTTATCTCACATCATGAGCAAACGGTGTTAACCAGGGATCTACAGGTTTAAGAGATAACAAGGTGTAGAGCTGGATGAACACAGCATCTACAGGTTTCATGTTGCTTGTGGGGGAGCTAATAGTTCCATTTATCTTGAAGGTGAATACTGGACATGTGGTCACAGGGATAGAACTGAATTGTGAAGTTGAAACTGACACCGTATGGGGCTGTTGTATGACCAAAATATGCCTGGCTTTTGGAAAAATTAACAGTAATCTCTGGACCCCATTGCATCAGTCTAGAAAGAGCCTAGTCTAGTGTTAACTGCACAGTCTGCTAAGAATCTAATTAGCAACATCACAACCTGATTCTAGTTTTAGCTCAGTTTGCCACTCATCTAAATATTTATTGAAACTTAGTTCCAAAAGAAAACTTGCATTCATCTGAAAGGTGGACAAAATCTAGCCATCGTCTTTTGGGCCCATGTCAACTTTAAAAGGAATTCGGCAACTATAGCCCCAACTACACCCACCTGAATCTGAGCGCTTATGATAAAGAAGTTCACTGAACTCTGACCTGTGGACTCAGAAATTCTTTTAAAATTTTTAAATTCTTAATTCTAAACTCTTTTTATTCTTTTGTTGTATTCTTGTGTGTATCCATATTGTGACAATACTCATAAACCCTCATCCTAAATGATGCCACAGTCATCTGTTTTTGCACATTATATCTGTTGACTTGGAGTACTTGCAACTATTAGTGTCACAAACACTAAAGTCGAATTGTAAAAACTTAATCAGGAAACCATTCGCAATGTAAAACCAATACAAATTCCACACATCCTTCAGCTGAGATCTACAAGTCAAGATGTGAAAATCTCAGAATGGAGAGGAAACAGTAATTTAATCACTATTACAAGTGGCATCTTGATATCACACCTCAAAATATGGAAATCAAAGGGAAGACAAAGAATACTGTGCAAGAAGAGGGATTTGTTTAGAATTATTTGTTATTGACACTCTGTGCCGGAACGTCTTATCTCAGGCTCTTTCTCTTAAAAATCCAACTCTAGAGATTTGAAAATGCAATAGCCCGGATTTCGTGATAAGCAGCAAATGAAAAGTTGTTCGTCAATTCAATCCATTTTCACTTTTGGCAGCTTTTGCATTAGACGGTACAGTTATTAGAAAGCTCAAGTGATATGGCACCCTTTACTTCTGTCTGAACAGATATGCAACAGCTTAACCTTTTCAAACAAACCATTTCAGGATTCCTTCATAAGGCATGCAGGCCATGAAAATAAGCATGCATTACAATCTGCCATTAACCTGTGCCTGTTCTTTCCAATGCTTGCAAAATTGTTGATGCCCACTTATTTAAATGATGGTAATGTGCAGCTAGCACCGAGAGCTGAATGACTACAGATCTGAGGAGAAAGTGCAACATTGTGACAGCATAGCCTGAATTACAGTGAGCTTGTGATATGTAAAGTTAGCTGAAACCTCTTCAAGTGGAGGTATACTTTTACTGGAGCAATCTTGGAAATCTATGCAAAGGTGAATGAAACCTGGGAAGTAGTTTCTTGATGAAAAGGCCCTTTCAAAAGCCTTGAAATTCATTTTGGCTGAAGCAATTCCAACTATCTGTGTGATCAAATGATCAAGACAAAGAACTTCACATTATATGCAGAGTTTCAAACTTTTTTTTAAGAATAGAAGAGACACTCTGAGAAATAATTTATAACTTGTGTCCTAACCATTTAATTGTAATAATGCATTCTTTTTCTCTCGGAAACCTTCCAGTTCTTTATGTGTCATTTCTCAAGACCTCGATGACAATGTTGTCAGATAGAGAAAAGTGAGAAATGTAACAAAGTTTAGCAACTGCAGAGTCAGGGAAAGGAGAAGACAAAGGAAAGAATGAAAAGGGAGAGCTGTGATAGTGTGGAAGCCAGGAGAGATGGAAAGACAAAAGGGTTGATGATACAGTTGGCTGTTGAGGCTGGGTCATTAAGTATATTCAAGGCTGAGATGCATAGATTTTTAATCAGGAAGGGAATCAAGGGCTATAGTGGAAAGGCAGGAAAGTGAAGTTGAAGATGATCAGATCAGCCATGATCTGCTCAGGTCACATGTCATCCTGACTCAGAATGTCCCTTCATCATTGTTTGATCAAAGACCTGGAAAAGCCCCTTCTTATCAGCACTTAAGGTGAACCAACACCATATGGAATGCCGTGGTTCAAGAAAATAATACAACACAAACTACTCGCAGGCAATTCTGGATGGGTAATAAATGCTGGCCTTGCCTGCAATGTTCACATCCTGTGAAAGGCTGAGAAGTTTCTAACCAGAATTCCTGGCTTTATCAGTATTTTTAAATTTCCTGCTGGTTTTTATCGAGCTTACATTTTATAACACTATCAGACAAGTCTGGAGAACTTTATTGTGTCCTTGTTGTAGAGTTTTTTCACTCTTAGGTTATGATTGAGTTTGCCTGAGTCCAGCCTACAAATGACTTTATTCACAACCACCCTGGTCAAATGGTCCAGTAAAGCACTTAATTATCAACTTCTTCTCCAGGCATTTGAATGGTTGTAAGCATTGTCTTTACCAGTGATGACCGTCAGAGAATTAATTTTCATGGAAGGACTGCGGTAATAAGGATAGCTATTCCATTAATTCTTGAAGCTTTTGTAACTGCAATGTAAATTTTAAAGAAGATGTAGTTATGGACAGATATAGATGTGCGGCTTAGTGACAAAAACTGATTTTATCCATGATGAACAATTATCAGGTATCTGGTGAGAATCCTCTCGTCTTATCCCTGTAGTACCCTTATTTTGTTTAGTATTTGGTAAAAGCTGACAACAATAAATAAGAAAATCTATTATGGCTGATATTTTCTCCAAATTTATGTCCAAAATCAGAGTTGCAGTTATTCCAAGATTTCCTCCCCATTGTCCTAACACTGGAAGGGAATGATTTGTTCCAGTTGTTTATTCCTCTCTCTCTCTCTCTCTCTCCCCCTGTTTCTCTCTCTTTCCCTCTCTCTCTCAATGCTAGAATATGCTACTACAGATCAAAATGCTTATGGAGTGTCCATTGGGTAATGTAATAATATATCTGAACTGTTAAATTGCCTCTTTATTGCCTAATTACCAAGTTAATTGTTACTTGTGTGACAAACATAATTAGCCCTTTTACCTTCTCCTCAAGGGAGTCAGGGGCATAATGCTCATCCAGCTTAATTAACTCAACTGGTGAAAAATTATAAGGTTTCCTTATGCTGAGACTGTTTTTTTAGTGTTATAACTACTCCTTTAGTCTCTCCCCTAATTATTGTAAATATTACCAGCTAAGTCTCCAGTCTGAAGAGGCTGCAGAAGTGAGCAGGGTGACAGCTGTAACATCTAGGGTTATTACACAGGACAGAAAAATGTTAAAAGCAATACACATTTCTAATCTTATATCAAATGGTGACCGTTAATTCTCTTGGCACTGGAGGTCAGGTTCCCAGCTGAAACAGGTGCTAGAAATTCTAACCTTACCTTTGTAGTGGTTGATTACTTTTTATATTTTGTTAGTGGAGTGGTTGATTGGGAAGGGGCTGTCTTCATTATTTTCTATTTTGCATAAACGACATCAGAGTACAACCTTGTTTTGAGCAGTTGGACAGAACAGGAATATGAATCAATGTCCAATCTCCTTTTCCATTGATATCAATGGGAAACAGAACCAACTATTCACAGTTGCCCTTTTCTGCAGTGTTATCCAAGACATCATTACCTTTGGGAGAAGCTGTCAAACATGTCGGGAGCTGTTTTTTCAGATCTTGCTCCTAGAGTAAATATTTGTCCATTATGTATATTGCAAATCAGCAGCAAATACTCCAATCTATTGTGCTCCATTTACGAAAATAAATAAATCGAGAATCCAGGGAGTAATGCTGTCAAATTGCCGATATACATTTTCAGAGTGTGAAATTCAAAGTGGTGGATGGGTGGATCCACAAGTGATATTGCCAAATGAAAGGTGCTGTAGAGACATTGAATGTCAAGGTCCTGAAGAGAATGCAGACAAGGTTTAGCACAATTATGCCAGGAAAAAAGTATTACACTTTCAACAAAGTCCAAAGAAATTGGGATTATTCTCCTCAGAACACAGTAGACTAAGTTGTGATTTAGAGATATTAGAAATATTAACGGAGAAACTGTTTCCTCTGTCAGGAGGGCTAGCAACCAGAGGACGCAAATTAAGGTAATTGAGAAAAGAACTAGTGGGGAATTTTGATGCATTGAGTTGTTATGATCTCAGATTCATTTTCTGTAGGTCACCAGTTCAAACGAGTATTAGGTATATTTTTCAAATGATAAAAAGTGCCGTACTATGGAGAAAGACTAAGGGAGTGGGAGTAATTGGATGGCTCTTTAAAGGAACTAGTTTAGGCATAATAGATCAAAGCATCTCCTTCTCTATGATTGTTAAGTTCCTTCAATGGTTCAATTAATAATATATAAAGCTTACACTTTCAAATGTTGTTCCTGTACCCATTATTTTAACATGGTATTGTAGTTTTACATTCTCTGATTACAAAGAATCATGTTCTCTAGGTAATCACAGCACTGGAAGTGATAACTTATAATTAGGTGGAGGAAAGGAATTTTTTGCCTATTCCTTGAATTAGTGCAGCCTGATCAATTAGAGGACCACAACTGTGACTTCTGTTATAGGTGGCAGCTGTCATTTCATTTGTACTGCAGGATTTCCATGGAAACAGCACAAATTCCATAACAGTTGATACCTTTGAGTGCCTATTGACAAAACTTTGTCACTAGGTTCATGTTGATGAGTTACCAGGGGAAATGACTGATAGTTTTCTTTTAGCTGCTGTACTTAGAACCCCCAAACTCAGTTCACGCTCTTGCTCTGTGTGACAACAAGCTGAAAACACAAATCCCAAGAAGAAAGATTTCTAACCTTATGCCCCATCAATTCTTCCTCAAGTCAAGCCCTATCCATGTAATATAATTAGTTTGTGATAATTACAAATTATTTTCAATAGAGTCCCTACAGTGCAGAAACAGGCTATTCAACCCAACAAGTCCATACTGACCCTCTGAGAGCATCCCATCCACCTACCCTATCCCTGTAACTCTGCATTTCCCACAGCTAACACATTTAACCTACACATCCCTGGCCACTATGAGTAATTTAGCACAGCCAACTCACCTAACTTGCACACCTTGGGACTGTGGGAGAAACCCACACAGACACAGGGAGAACCTGCAAACTCCACACAGATAGTCACCTGAGGCTGGAATTGAACTCAGGTTGCTGGCACTGTGAGGCAGCAGGGCTAACCACTGAGCCATCGTACCACCCATTGCAAGGTACTATTGCTCTATGGGTATACATGGTTGTTTGGTAATAAAATCTATCGAGTAAGCTGCTATTGTGTTTCCCAAGCATGCTTATTGAATGAACATTTTTTCTGTTTTCTCAATTTACATGGCATTATGTGTATGTTTGAAAATGCATACCAGCAATCATAGTATTAAGTAATTCTTACAGTGACATAATGACAATACAGTTTTGATTTAGCAGGTGTACAATGACATGTATTCAAACCACAAAGAAGTACAAACTCCCTGTCTAACTAAAATGGATAGCTGACAAATAACAGGATTTTAATCGTCTGAACTGCCAATAGCACTAGAGAGCTCATATATACTAATTGTGATCATATCTGGCATGTGTGGTTATCTGCAAATCAAACTCCTCCGCAGTTGAAATATTCCTGGATTGGAAGTGTCTCAATTGAAAGGTCAGCTCTCTGGAGCCTGACAATTTCTTGTGTACTTCTACATTCCGATGAGAATTTGTATTCTCAGTACAGAGGTTTGTAGACAACTGGCATTTATGGAATACCTTTGGCATAGAAAATATTTTGAGGAACTTTAAAGGAGCTTAATCAGGCAAAAACTGGCATTAAACGAAAGAAGGGACTATGAGGTCAGGTGATTAGAAGTACGGTGAAAGAGGTAAGTTTTAAATGGAGTCTTAAAGTCAGAGAGAAAGGTGGAGAGGCAGAGGGATTTAGGAAAGGTCACAGCATTGTAGGCCCAATGTTTCAGTGTATGCTTCCTGTGAGTGTAGCTCTGACAGCAAGTTATCGAATCTTATTGTAGGGAATTTCAAACCCATGTAACAAGTGGAGGTCTCCACCTATATTGGATATTAGGGAGTGCATGATACTCTGTCCTAATAGTACAAACTCTAAAGCCCACCCCCCCAGCCCCAATTCCTTGTTAGGACTGCACTCCCCAGGTTTTGGTTTACTCTAGGCACACAATAGCTGAGAACACATGCGTGGTTAAATCAAGCTTCCTTACTGAGTATCACCAGTCACTCTGGTATACTCACAAAACCAGCAACTGGGCTTGCTTCATGTGACAGTCCATCCTAATGTGGTTGATCTGCCAGATAAGATCTCATCATGATTGCAGTGGGCACTCCTTCCTGACTTAGACCCTGGTCTTCTCAATGCCCTGATGTTTTAATGTGGAGAACATCGCGTGTGGTGATGCTCACGCCCATTCGGTAATCCAGACAATGGTACCAAATATATTTTTGATACTGTTGCCAGGCAATAGCATTTGCCTTTCTCCCCACCCATCTTATGGCATTTTCCCAACTTAAGGCACTTTTTGCAAGATTCATAAGAGATTAATCTTCAACTAGCACCTCTTATCAAGACCTTCGTAAAGGCCTCACAACCAAATCTTACCAGAAATGGGCTCAGTATTAGTTTTGTGGAGTTGTATGATGGGTTTCTCTCCACTGGGCTTTCTCATGACATCATCCCAAAGCTGTCTCTTTAACCATGTAACATGCCTCTATGGCACCCTGCCCATCTCCCACTCACTGGGTGGAAGTACTCTCCATTGCCAGGACACTGGCCATCCTGGACTGGCATCAGATGTAAAAGGCCATTGTGTAGCCGGCCTCATTCTGGCATTCCGGCGCTCCCCTGCACAGTTTAATGACATTTGCCCCAGACATGGCAGGGGTGTGGGGGGGTAGCAATTAGTGCCTTGCAGGGACTTGGAGGTTCTGGTGGACAGGGTGATACAGAAGAGGCCATTCTCTTACCCCCAAACCAGTGAAGGAGGTCACAATACCACACCCTCCCTCCCCCTCCATCAGTCTGAGCTTGCTACCCATGTCAGTGCAGTCTCACCAGCCCCTTAGTGTAGGAACAGTCTGTGATCTGCTCAACTCTACCAGAGCGAATATTCCCATCTTCTCTCCACCATCTCACACTATCTCTCTCTGCTATGACACACTCCTCCCACCATGCCTCATGCTCTACCTCTCTCTCTGTTGAACGCAACATCTTCCCTCACTTGCACTCCAGCCTCCCACACTGCTAACTCCCTGCAAGACCTCTGTGCCGCCTACTCACACTCCGTGGAACATCTCAGCACCATCCCCCCATTGGCACCAACACTTACAGCTGGGACCAACCACTGTCATCTCACTAAACCCCTCTCTTTCTCATTCCAGGAGAAAATAGCCCATCATAGGCTGAAGGAGCCAGGATGGCTGGTGGGGTGTGCGACGTTTAGATCCTCATGCCCTGACAAGAGAGGATCTTGGTCCCTGTCAATGAGGACTGGGAACAGTGCTGTAGAGATGTAGAAGCATCAATGTCCGAACAACCATTGCAGTGCTACTCTCTCATTCCTGCCCAGCTCCCACTGTGAAAATATCCTACCTGGCCCACATGTCTACCCCTTGTTCACAATGCAGTCCCAATAGTTACATGTGGCATTACCAACGCCTCTGCAGCCAAGTGGCTTCCTCCTACAAGACCTCCCCTCCTCCAGCTCTGAAGACGGTAACATGGATACCTCAGGAAGGCAGCCTCCTGGATGCTCCAGCAGCTCTGATACTGGCCCCTCAGTGGGAATGTTAGCTCAATAAGAGTTTGCGAGGTGAGCAGCTCATAGAAACAGCTCTGCTGCAGGCCCAGGTCACTGCCCTCGGACAGCGGCCTGAGACCACGCACCGGCTCAGCTCCAGGCAGGAGAGGTCCCCATGATGTTGGCAGTGGGTGACTTCATTAACACGCACAAGCAGATTAGAGAGCGGCAGACTGCTGTGTCAGGGGCACTGGGCAATCTGACACTAGGGCTTCAGTACCATCACAATGAAGCTGGACCCCGCTGTCTCAGGCATGTCTCAGTAAATCCATGGACAGGTTGGTGGCTGCCATGATGGGCCAGGCCCTCTGAGCCCATTCTCAGCCACTCCAGCCTGCACTCCATCGAGCTGTCCATTGGTACTCAGTACCAAACCCAAGGCAACGTGGGGACAAAGGACCTGGAGCTCACTCCAAGGAGACAGCCCAGTAGCAGGGGCACCCAGCTAGAGGAAGAACCACATATAGCATGCTCCCTTCCATGCCCCACTCCAACAGCAGGAAAACACCGGAGGTGACCAGGCCTTCCACCTCCACCCTGAACCTTGGGGAGGGTGGAAATGAGGAGTGGGTGCCTGCCATTGAGGAGGATGTACTCAGTCTGTCTGGGCCCTCTCAGCACAAATACCTCTAGGGGCCTGACCAAAACCATTTGTTCCCACCCGTGGGTGCCGGGGCTGCACTGAGCTGTGGTGGGAAGGACAGAAAGGAGATGTGAATGATATAGCCTTTGGTGAGAAATCTGGGAGAACCTTAGCGAGGCTTTTCTCAACTTCGGCAGCAACAAGAGACATTTTCCAGCTCTGTTCCGCACACCAAGGCAAAGTGTTGCTAATGAACAGTGAAGGGCCTAGTAACAGAGAGGATCACATGATTATCAGCCTCATTCTTGCATCGTGTGACCTCATTAATATACATTCTCCAAGGCTGCATCCACCAGATGGGAACTCGATGCCAGGAATTGCAAAAATGAAAATCCGAGTAAGTCCCGAGCTTCCTGCCTGCTCCTCCTCTGGACTGCAGGGCACCAATGTGTGATGGATCCCAGCAGCTCTGCCTGGAGTTACCTTTTAACACTTTCAGCCCTCAGCTGGAGCTGCCAGGCACACAGTATTCCCGCTTGGCCCTGCCTTTTAGCGCAGAGACAAGGTCAGGAATTCTCATCGTTGTCAACAATGATCAGTAAGGGCAGTGGGGGTGAGGTGGACATCTTGCTCTATGGCATCACACTGCATCAGTCTCACACCTCCCAGTGTCCCAGTGGTGAACACAACAAACACACTGCATGCCCTTCAAGCAAGTGGCCAAGCCTCAAGGTGTATGGGAGTAGACGTCAGTCAAGTCAAGGGTGACGCCCTTCAGTCAGGGGGTCCTAGCACAGTAAGTCAGGGTCAGGATTTTCTCCTTGTAGTGGGTGTGAAGCTGAACATGGGGCACCCCTTCACTGATCTTAACTCATTCCACCGTATTCTTCGCTGTCTTCTTTCAGAATGAGAAAACAGGAGAGACTGAGAGAGATGTAAGTGGGTGAAGATGAACAGGAGAGACTGAGAGAGATGTAAGTGGGTGAAGGTGAACGGGAGAGATTGAGTGAGATGTAAGTGGGTGAAGGTGAACGGGAGAGATTGAGTGAGATGAAAGTGGATGAAGATGAACGAGAGAGATTGAGTGAGATGAAAGCGGGTGAAGGTGAACGGGAGAGATT
>NC_063337.1:105936888-105955638 GCF_021869965.1 Rhincodon typus | reverse complement strand
GAGAGATTGAGTGAGATGAAAGCGGGTGAAGGTGAACGGGAGAGATTGAGTGAGATGAAAGCGGGTGAAGGTGAACGGGAGAGATTGAGTGAGGTGAAAGTGGGTGACCATAGCTGTCAGAGCTTGTGGAAGTCGGGGTAGGGTAATGAGGTGTTCCAAGTAAGCGACAGGCAGCATCTAAACAAGCAGGGTTGGTAGTGAGAGTAAGAACAAGTGAGGGAAGTTGTTGCATGGAATAGCAAGAATGGCAGAACATGAGCCTTTAGTGGAGGTGTGGGTAGAGCTGAAATAGAACCCAGGTGTAATAAATAGGCTTTTATTTATTTTATTTGGTAGCTTCAAGATCAACTAAGACATGGACAGAAGCTTATAGGGCCTGAACAACTTGTGCTATGGTGTTATTACTACCAGAGTTGTGCAAACCCAGAGAGGCCTATAGTCACGTTGGTGGCAACCTTACCCATCTTTTATTCACCTGTTGGATGACAAGGTGAGTTTCTGACTCAGCTGTGGCAAGTTGTCAATGAATCGGGAGCAAAGCTTATTAAACACCTTATTAACTGCATGTCTTGCCTCGTTAATATGCAACTTCCTATCTTATCAAACCACACAAATCAAACTCAACCCTGGCAGGCACCAACCCAGTGGCCTGCCTGGGGGGTGCAGACAGGACCAGGGATGACATTGTTAAAGCTATAAACCAGGGCTACATGGTGGGGGATGAACAGAAAGGGGTAGCTCATGTTTGGAATTAGCTGATTGCTTGTCTGTATATAATGGTTCCCCTACTGGACAGTGACGAGCTGTGGGTCTACAGTTTGCAGTGGGAATGTGTCTATGCGGGATGTACCCATGGACAGGTAAACTGTGTGGCCTGGTGTTTAAATATCGACAATGGAAGGGAAAATGGAGGTGTATGTGCAAGGGAGTGTAACTATCATGGCCCTATGGCTGCCTTTACATTGCCAGCAAGGGACAATGCTGGATTGGCAACCCTTGCCTGGGTTTATACACAGTGGGCTTTAAACAGTGGTGCCATGGATGCCAGTCGATCAGCAGATATCTGTGAACTGACAAATTGTTCTGGGCATGGTGCATGGTTAGAGGAGGCTAGAATCAGATAAGAGAAATGCTATAGGGGTGAGGAGGGGAGTTAGTAAGATGAGAAATAAGGTCAGAAACCCTGCAAAAAAACGCAACCCAACTGATATTTTGACAACAAAACTGACAAGATCCAGCTAAGGATTTGTTATTCCACATTGAACAATGAACTGGAGTGAAATTATCCCAGGTGGCATTTGATTTCATGCCTGCAGCGGAGGATGTGGTGTGGCTCCAACTGTTCCTCATGGCTGTGTCATGGTGGCCCTTCGACCAGGCTGCTTCAGCACAGGCTGAAGACGAGGTGGGTCTGGGCCTGCATTTTCCTTCTGCAGTGCATTTGCGGTGGCATTGTTGGTCTGGCCCAGCCTGGGGTTCCTGGAGATGGCTCTGGTGGCTGTTTACTTCGGTGTCACTCTGTGTCTCCTTGTGGCAACTTTATTCAGTCTGTGACTCTGTGCGGCATTTTCTTCAGCATTGTAGTGGGTCATAGTCATAGAGTCCTATAGCACGGAGATAGGCCCTTCAGCCCAAATGGGTCCATGCTGACCAAAATGTCCATCCACGCTAACTTCCCTGCACTTGGCCCATAACGTTCTAAACCTTTCCTATCCATGTATTTGTCCAAATGCCTTTTAAATGTTATTAATGCCCCCACCTCAAACACTTCCATTGGCAGCTCATTCCATACGTGAACCACCCTCTGTGTAAAAAAAGGTTGTCCCTCAGGTTCCCATGTATTCTTTCCCCCTTTACCTTAAACTTATGCCCTCTAGTCCTCGATTCCCAACCCTGGGAAAAAAACTGAGTGCATTCACCCTATCCATGCCTCTCATGATCTTATACACTTCCATAAGATACCCCCTCAGTCTCTTACACTTGAAAGAATAAAGTCCTACCTTGTCCAACCTCTCCCTATAACTCAGTCACTTGAGTCCTGGCAACATCCTCGTAAATTTCATCTGCACTCTTTCTAGTTCCTCTAATTCCCGTTGACTATTTGGGGATCTATAGTACAACCCCAATAACGTCACCATTCCCTTCTTATTTCTTAACTCCACCCACAAAGCCTCACTGGATGTTCCCTCAGTTATTTAATCTCTGACTACAGCTGTGATACTCCCCTTAATCAAAAATGCAACGCCCCCTCCCCTCTTTCCTCCATCTCTCTCCTGCCTAAAGCGCCTGTACCCTGGCACATTAAGCTGCCAGTCCTGGCCCTCCCTTAGCCATGTTTCTGTAATGGCTATAATATCCCAGTCCCATGTACCTATCCACGCCCTGAGTTCATCAGCCTTACCTATCAGCCCTCTTGCATTGAAGTAGATGTAATTTAATCCAACAGGCATTTCTCGCTCTCTGTCCTGTTCCAGCCTGACCTGTCTCTTCAACTTGATATTTCTGATTACTCTCTCTCCTTCCAGCCTCACACTTCCCTCCCTGCTGTTGAGGATCCCATCCCCAGTCAATTTAGTTTAAACCCTACCTTGTAGAACTAGTAAATCTGCCTGCCAAGTTATTGGTTCCCCTCCAGTTCAGGTGCAACACATCCCTCTTGAACAGGTCACCTCTGCCCCAGAAAAGATCCCAATGATCCAGGAATCTGAATCCCTGTCCTCTGCACCAATTCTTTAGCTGCCTATCCTGTCCCTCCCTTCACCATGTCTGTCCAGGAGTCCACTGCGGGGAGTCAGGTCATCGACCCCAGGCTGTGGAATGGATTAACGGGACATTGTCTTAAATTCTCTTTTTTAAAATTTCTTTTTCATTTTCTCTTTTTTTATTTATTTCATTATCGTGGAAGGACTTATTCTGAACTTTTCTTCTTTATTGTTGTAATTTATTTCTGTAATTTTGTACTTTTGAACGACTGTAATGCTGGACTTTCTATTTCTTTATTTTTCTAATTTCTTTGCTTAAGAATTTGTACTCAAGATTCTGTACCTAGGCATCTTTGTACCTAAGATGATGATGTAAGTGGCGACTCATAAAATTTCCACTGCACTCGCGTGAGTACAAGTGACAATAAAGCTAATTCAATTCAATGCAAAGCATTAGCCCCAGCCTTTGGATTATTAGCCCTGTAACATTATTATTGCGTCACTGTTCCCTTGTGTAATGAATATTTACATAAATATAAATGTCATTTTTACAGTTTAAATTTCAAAATAATGGTACGTGGGAATTGGTTCCTTTTATGAGGTGTTTAAAAAGCACACAAGCGAGTCCTTCCAGAACCACAATCTAATTCAGTTACATGTCCGAAAGCATGTGCCAGCAAAACTCCTGGAGTGTTAATGGAAGATTATTTATACTGTGGAGTTTATGACAGGCAGTGTAAACACTGAAAGCATTATCTTTCTTTTCGTTAAGAATAATCATTGATTGATTTTAAGTTAGAAAACTCAGAGACTGAAAGCTTTTAGGGCCGTTTTCAAGATCTGACTTGGATCAGTAGAATATATAGTTTGTCTCCTCGAAAGCAGTGGAGGGAACAAGTAACCTTGGTGTTAAAGTTTAGTTTGTGGAACTTCCAGACCAATAAAGTTTGGTTAGAACTTGGCAGATTATGAAAAGACTGAGACAATCTAAGCTTTCCATTTCATGTTTATTCATACAAGAAAATTTTACTATTCAAAGAACAGAATTGGGATAAATTGTTAAATCAAACCTAAAGATTTGATATATCTTTGGATTTGTAAAGTGATGGTTTCAGGGAATTTCTAAGACTTTGTTTTGTGTAAAACTTCTGTTTTTTTGATAAAGAAAATCCACAACCTTTTTTCAGCAATTGACTACCATGTTTAATAAACTAAATATTTGATTTATCAAACCAGATTTTGTTTTGAGATCTGGTTTGTCCAGTAATATCATCAGCTTGGATCAAAAGATCTTGCAAATTCACCTGATAGTATTCCACACATTCGGTGATATTCCCTTATTTATCCTTATAGCTTTCTTTCCAATCAGATACTCTCCCAGCTCTGTTTTAATTGGAGTTGTTTTATTTAAAGCAGCAATAACTACTTTAGCTGGAAGCCAAAGCAAAGTAATTAATGTTTGATGGCAGGAAAATAAATTCAAAGCTTGAGAATTCTCAGATTTGTAATCATGTCTTGTGTCACTGTTAAACTTCCAAGAAGAAATATGCACTTGCATCAACATGATCTATTTATCTCAAAAGTTTAAAGATACCTGTTGCCACAGTACGTTTCCTAAATGAATACAAGTCCACGTGTGGAAATGTGTCTTTATAACTCAAAGCCTAAGATTCATGGTCATCTGGAGTATCTGAATCCTCTCCAGCTCATTAATGTCTTTTACGAGGAAGGTACCACTCAAAGCCCTGACTTGAAGATTTACACTTTGTGTCCACTGAATTTTATTTATCACCAGTTTGGTAATTCTTTCAGACAACACTGCAGCCTTGAGTTGTGTGAGGAATGTATTTTAATCAATGCGCTGCAATCAGGTGAAAGCCAAATTAAAACACCATTCATCTCCAAATTATGAAGGTAAGTGAACTATTTGATTTAATCCAAATTTTGCATAAATTTCCAAAGGTTGAAAGAATTACATGTTCTAAGCCTACTGACTGCAATATTGACAATGATTCCTTAAACATTATTTGGGATTTTGCTAATTTTAATGAGAAAGAAAACTTTATAAAACTGTAGCAGCTATATCAGATGAACGTGCCGCTTCTCAATTTTAGTGTGACTGAAGGGCTCCGATTCCTTCAAGAAATAGAGGCACATATTAATGACAAGTAAGGAAAAGGATGCCATTAATGAGGAGGAGGAGATGGCCTAGTGGTATTGTCACTGGACTGATCCAGAGACCAGATAACATTCTGGGGGACCCTGGTTTGAATCCTGCCAAGGCAGATAGTGGAATTTGAATTCAATAAAAATCTGGAATTAAGAATCTAATGATGACTGTTAGCTGATTGCTAGGGGAAAAACCCATCTGGTTCTCTAATGTCCTTTAGGGAAGGAGACTGCCATCCTTACCCGATCTGGCCTGCAAATGATTCCAGACCCACAGCAATGTGGTTGACTCTTTAATACCCTCTGGGCAATTAGGGATGGGTAATGAATGCTGCTGAGCCAGGGATGCCCTCATCCTGTGAATGAATAAAGGAGTTTTTGTATTTCATAAGTATTTGTATTAAATTCAGTTAGTAGCTCAGAATCTCATGTCAATGCAATGAGTCAGTAGATTTCTGCCATTTCCCTATTCCCCACCCTCAAAAGGTTTCACACTTATTTTATCTCCTTGCTTTCTTTTTATACAGTGTATGTCCATCAAAGCTTTTGTTGTTTGTTTTTATGTTTTGCTGATTTACTTTTAGAATCAATTTTCTCTCTCTCTATTAGCTTTTTGGTCGTCTGCTGTTAGTTCCTCAAAAAATTCCCAACCCTCTGGCCTAGCATGAATCTTTTCCACTTTGCAAGCCTTATTTATTAATTAGATTCTCTCATTGGCTGCCTTTGTTGACCACGGGTGGTTCATCCCTCTCATTGAGCCCTTATTTTTAACTGGAATATATTTTGCTGAGTGTTATGAAAAATCTGCTTAAATGTCTGCCGCTGCTCATCCACTGACCTTCCCTTTAGTTTGTTTTCCCAGCTTGTATTAAAAATCTCTTTCTTTACAGCCCTGTTAATGCCCTTATTTAAATTAAGGATATTGGTTTGGCATCTGAGTTGCTCTGCATCAAACTGAATTTGAAATTCTATCATGTTGTGATCGCTATCCCCTAGAGGATCCTAACTATAAGATCTCTTATCAATCCTACCCCTTACTCATAAACAGATCTAAAATATCCTGTTTCCTGGTAGATTCTACAATATACTGCCCTAGAAAACAATTGCTGAGGCACTTTACAAACTTGTCTTTCACGTTACACTCACCCACCTGATTTGTCCAGTCAATATGCAGATTAGAATCACCCATGACAATTGTATTGCCCTTTTTACATGCACCCCCCGTTATTTCCTGATTTCATATTTCTGTCTTACAGTGAGGTGACTGTTGAGGGTCCTAGAGACAATTCCCCTCTGTGATTCTTTTCCTTGCCAGTCCTTATTTGTACTCAAACACATTCCATATTACAATCTATTGAGCCTATATCAATATTCACCAACAGTTTTCCCTAAAACTTTCCCTCATTAATATTAGCTTCACCATCTCCATTTCCTTTTTGCCTTTCCTTCCAGAAAGTCACATACCCTTGAATATCGAGTTCCCAGTCTGGGTCACCCTGCACCATGTCTCTGCAATAGATCTCAAGTCAAATTCATTTATTTCTATTTGTACCATCAACTCATCTATCTTGTTGCAATGCTGCACGCATTTAGATAAATAGCCTTAAGCTTTGCCTTTTTATCAGCATCACTTATAGAGTCATACAGCACAGAAACAGACCCTTTGGTCCAACTTGTCCATGCCAACTATATATCCTGAATTAATCTAGTTTCATTTGTCAGCATTTGGCCCATAGCCCTCTAAACCCTTCCATTTCATATACCCATCCAGATGCCTTTTAAATGTTGTAATTGTACCAGCCTCCACCACTTCCTCTGGCAGCTCATTCCATACATGCACTACTCCCTGTGTGAAAAAGTTACCCCTTATGTCCCTTTTAATCTTTCCCCTCTCACCTTAAACCTATGCCCTTTAGTTTTGGACTTCCCTACCCTGGGGAAAAGACCTTGTCTATTTACCCTATCCATGCCACTCATGATTTTATAAACCTGTACAAGGTCACCCCTCAGCCCCTGGCACTCCGGGGTAAACACCCCAGCCTATTCAGAGTTACAGTGGGGTGCTGGAGGAACACAGCAGGTCAGGCAGCATCAGAGGTGGAGGAAAGTCGACGTTTCAGGTCAGGACCCTTCTTCAGAACTGTTCTGAAGTTCTGAAGAAGGGTCCGGACTCAAAACGTCAATTTTCCTGCTCCTCTGATGCAGCCTGACCTGCTGTGTTCCTCCAGGACCACACTGTGACTCTGACTCCAGCATCTGCAGTTCTTGCTATTTCCCAGCCTATTTAGCCTCTCCCTTTAGCTCAAACCCTCCAGTCCCGGCAACATCCTTGTAAATCTTTTCTGCACCCTCTCAAGTTTAACAACATCTTTCCAATAGCAGGGAGACAAGAATTGAATGCATATTCCAAGATTTCTGCTGGACTTTTCTGCCCTGTCACATATTGATTATTGTTTGCCTCTTCACTCTCCTGCACCTCTGTTCGATCGCTTTTCTAATGAATTTCTAAACTTTCCCTCAACTAAACCTGTCTTACCCCACTAATCAGTTTAAAGTTCTATTTACAGTCCTAGTTACACAATTTACCAGGACACTGGTCCCAGCATGATTGAAATGTAGCCTGTCCCACAAAATAGCTCTCTCTATCCCTTATACTGGGCCTAGTTCCCCACCAAATTTCTCCCACACTGAACTCTGAGCCACACATTTACCTCCCTAAACTTATTTCACCTCTGTAGGTTTGCACATGGCTCAGGTATTGATCTGGAAATTATTACCTTTGTGATTCTTTTTAATTTTCCCTCAGCTGCTTGTAATGCCTTGGCAGAACCTCTTTCTCTGTCTGACTGATATTGCTGGTACTTGCGTGGACCAAGCAGTTCGATCCTTCCCCTCCCACTTCAAGTTCTTCTCTAGCTCAGAAGTGATGTACCACACCTTGGCATCAGGTAAGTCACACAGCCTTTAGATTCTCTGTCTTTGCTGCAGAGAGCTTTGCCTATTCTCCCTACTATGTGATCTCCGATTCCGACTGCATTTCTCCTTTCTCTCCCCATTTCAATGACACTCTGGACCATGGAGCTGTAGTCAGTTCACTTCTCCTTCCTGAGGTCCATGCCTTCGTCCACAGCAGGAGCAAGGAATCTCATATCTTTTGGAAAATGGCATTGGCTGAGAGCCCTCCAAAACTAATTTTGAGATTTCCATCCCGCCTCATTTGTTGTTGTGCCATCCTGTCACTGATGTGATTAATCTAAGGGATGTGATTGATTCCTGAAATACAGCAAAAACAGATTATGCTGTGGAAACTGGAACATGTTTTGAAGAAGAGTCATACCTGGACCCAAAATGTTAACTGTGTTTCTCTTCCAGATGTTGCCAGACCTGCTGATTTTCTCCAGCAATTTCTGTTTCATTTTTGGGTTTTCAGTATCCCCTGTTTTGTGTTTTTACTTGAGTCCTGAAACACAATGTTGTTATAGAACTGTGATTATAATTCCGAATATACACCCCATAGGAAATAACTAATCTGTTCTATCAAATTGTTTTATCATTTTAAACACTTCAATTAGATGACACTTCAGTCTTCTGAACTTAATGAACTAAAGCCCAATTTTATGGATCCTGTCATACAGTCATACAATCATAGAGATATACAGCACAGAAACAGACCCTTCGGTCCAACTCATCCATACTGACCATGTTCCCAAACCAAACTAGTCCCATTGGCCTGCGTTTAGCCCATATCCCTCCAAACCGTTCCTATTCATGTACATAACCAAATGCCTTTTAAATGTTATAGCTGTACCTACATCCATCACTTCCTCTGGCAGTTCATTCCACACACAAACCATTCTTGTGTAAAATAGTTGCCTCTCACGTCCTTTTTAAAACTTTCTCCTCTCATCTTAAAAAAATTTCCCATGGTTTTGAACCCTAGGGAAATGACCCTTGCTATTCACCTTATCCGTGAGCCTCATGATTTTATAAACCTCTGTAGGGTCACCTCTCAATCTCCTACACTCCAGTGAAAAACGTCCCAGCCTATCCAACCTATTTTTATAAATCAAACCTTCCATTCCCAGCAATACCCTGGTAGATCTTTCCTGAACCCTCTCCAGTTTAATAATATCTTTCCTATAGCTGGGCAACCAGACCTGCACACAATACTCTAGAAAAAGCCTCACCAATATCCTGTACAACCACAATATCATGTCCCAACTCCTATTCTCAAAGGTCTGGCGTAGAAAGGACCCCTTAAGATCTGGTATTAATTGGTGATGTTTCACTCTACTCTCTGAAAGGCCTATATATCCTTCCTGTTGATGGACTGTATCCTTGAGAAAAGAAGGAAAATGAGGTGGCACATGTACTCAGTGGGCAGTATTTAAGTAACAAAAATGAAACTGTGAAAGACTCAGGAGTTTTAGTCAACTTGATATTATACATGTCCAACCCAAAAAGACCAGCAATCAATAAAGCTAATATAATTTTGCTAATGTGACCCTGACCTGGCTTATGACCCCAAATCCTCTTATAAGTAGAAAGTCTTCCTAGGTCATGTGGAGTTGCTGGTGTTGGACTGAGGTGGGCAGAGTCAGAAGTCACATGACACCAGGTTATAGTCCAACAAGTTTATTTGAAATCACAAGCTTTCGGAGCACTGCTCCTTCATCAGGTGAAGGGTAAGGCCAAGGATGGGTTTGAGCATGAGAGTGAGAACGTTTAATTTGAGGCTTTGATATATCAGGTCACCTGATGAAGGAGCAGCGCTCCAAAAGCTTGTGATTTCAAATAAACCTGTTGGTCCATAACCTGGTGTCGTGTGACTTAGTTCAACTTGCATTATATCACCCATTTATGCCATTGCCTATTCCTGAAAGTTGAACAAAAGATTTTTCACACCATCTAATCAGTCTCTCCATGCTATTCTGTCCAGCCTATACACCTCCAACCACACAATTAAACTTATCCAAAACACACAGCAATTCCAGGAACAAAACCAGAAGTTGCCAGAAAAGCTCAGCAGGTCTGGCAGCATCTGTGAGGAAAAAGTCCTGAGCTTCCAGCTGCTTGTCACTTTAACACATCATCCTGTTCCCCGGCCAACATCTCTGTCTCTGGCTTGCTGCAGTGTTCCAGTGAAGCCCAACGCAAGCTGCAAGAACAACACCTCATTTTCCGCTTGGGGATCCTGCAACCCTCCGGCCTCAATACTGAGCTCAATAATTTTAGGGCCTAAACTCTGCCATGTCCCAGCCCCCTATCCCACACACCAGGCCTCTTTACCACATAGTCTGCCATTACACACTACCTATTGTTAGTCACTAACGCTCCCCATTAACAGCTATTCACCCTCCCAGCAAGATTTTTATTAACTCCTTTGTTGATCCAACTACTCTTCTCTCTCTTCAGGCTCTATCCTTCATCCTATTGTTTACTCCCTACCCCATCGCCCTCCCTATTTTCTGCATATAAACCAATGTTTTCTCAGCAACCATCAGTTCTGAGGAAGGATCACCAGACCCAAAACGTTAACTCAGTTTTTTCTTCACAGATGGTGCCAGATCTGCTGAGCTTTTCCAGCAACTTCTGTTTTTGTTTCTGATTTACAGCATCCGCAGTTCTTTTGGGTTTTTTTTCACAGCAATTCTAGTTTGCTCATGACCAAAGTGCTCTTTGACCTGATATGACAAAGCATCAAATTAAAAAGTCTCACCATCATAATCAAACCTGTCAATGGCCTCACCCTTCTCTATCTCAATTATTTCAGCTGGCCATGTGTACCTCTGAGAAATGTGCATTTCCCCATCTCTGGCTTTGTACTTACCCCAAATCCATTGATCCAACTATTGGTCTTCAGCCATCTCAATCCTAAGCACTGAAATTCTCTTGTTTAATTTTCTCCCTCTCCATACCTCTTCTGTGCTCAGAAATTTACATTCAAAATTTATTTTTGCAAAAATTTAAAAAATCAAAAAATGAGAAAATTTAAGTACCTAGGGCCATGACCTGCTACCATCTGGATGACAAAACCATTGACCATAAGACAAAGAGATTGGAGTCTGTGCAGCGTATGGCCACTATCAATATTGTAGCCTTATCTCCACAAGCAGCAGAGACCAACTGAAAGAAAATCAATTGGTAGACCACCATCTAGCACCTAGGAGCAACACTGCACAATCATCGCTGAAAAATTTTTACAAATTCTGACCTACCTCTCCTTATAAAGTTACATTTTCACGTTTGCTAATTTTGTGAGACTAAATGCTTCAAGCTATTGCTGCTTTCTGTACAATTGGTAATCCTGGTGCAAATGGTGGTCAAACGTGCGCAAGTTTTTTTTCCCCATTTTTCTGCCGTAATTAATTTATATATCATCAAACATAATAATTTCCCAAGAATCAGCACAGTTAGGTATTTGCTTAAGAGATATACCTTGGTACGCTGTGTTTGAGGATGGTCACAATTCAGTTTTATTAATACAGCTGAAAATGAATTTAATCACAAAACAACATTTTTAATGAATGTTTAGTCATTTAGCCGTGCTCAACCCAGTTGAAATAACTCAGAGACAACAAGGTGCAGGACTGGATGAACACAGCAGGCCAAGCAGCATCATAGGAGCAGAGAGGCTGACGTTTCGGGCCTAGACCCTTCTTCAGAAAAGAAGAAGGCGGAGGAGCGGGAAGGCTGATGTTTCGGGCCTAGACCCTTCTTCTTTTCTGAAGAGGGGTCTAGGCCCGAAACGTCAGCCTCTCTGCTTCTGTGATGCTGCTTGACCTGCTGTGTTCATCCAGCCCTGCACCTTGTTGTCTCGGATTCTCCAGCATCTGCAGTTCCAGCATCTCTGAAATAACTCAGAATGACTTTTAAAAATATGCAGAACCATTTGCTGGTTTTATTGGTATAGGTTAGTCAGTTTCTTGCTAAATTATAAGGAATTATGTTCAAAGCTATTAAAATATTTCAATTCAAGTCCTTGTGCTGAAGAAATGGTTTAGTTTTTATTGCAAACCAGTGCAATTTGGGGAATCTCACTATGCTGATAAATTTAATTTTTAAGCATGGCCAATTCTGCAGGCAGAGTTGGACTCAAGCAGATTTTAAATTACTGCAAACGATCATGGAAATGTGACTTGTGCTGATCATAGTTTGCATTTAAAATTCTGGGTTCTTTAATACACCAATCATGGGTAGATTGCACTGAGAACTCAATTCTACATTATGGAAACTCTGGGCTAATAAGACATTAATATATTGTTTCTCTTATTCCCAAGTAACTGATTTCCATCTAAGTGTCGGTATCCAGGTACATGAATTAAAGAAATGACACAGCTATTCATTTGTTTTAAATGTGTCCAAAATAGATTCCACAATATGGAGAAATCCATTCCATGTGCAATAGGATTTGAAAATACTCCTGCATTAATTAAGTAAAAGTAAGGAGGAAATTATACACGAGTAAGATAATGGATTTACTTTATTTAAAACATAAAATGGCTTATTTAAAATCTTTCAAATCAAAGGATTAGTATCGTTATTGGAGTTATATCCGTTAATTAGAAATGTGGTCATTTCATAATCCATTTGCTCGCAATATTAAATATGCTTTGAAAACATCGTTGGCTTGCATACCAAGAAATTAGTCATAGAGAGAACTTAGATTTTCAGAAAATCTAATTTACTGTGTTTTTGTCTTTAACCATTTTTGGGATATAAGTGTGTCTGACAAGACCAGTCTTTATTGTTGAGAGAACGGTTGATGTTGAGCCTTTGTCTTGAAGCTAGCAGCGTGATACAGCTGCCTACCTTGTTTCATTTCACCAGGGGATTAATCCAGTGATTGTGAGTTCAATTCGCATTGTGGCAGTTTGAGAACTAATTGCAGTTTTTAAGAAAATCTGGAAATAAAACCATCAATAGAAGTGACTATGAAATTGCCGGATTGATCGAAAACCCAATCTTTAAAGCTCTTTTGGAAAGGAAACTCTGTGCTCATCTGATCTGCCCTGTATGTGACATCAGTTCTACACCAGCATTGTTCACACTTAACTGTCTCTGAAACAGCCTAGGAAGTGATGTAGTTCTATCAAACTATGGTCATAGTTCAAGAAGTAAGCCCACTACCACTTTTACACAATAAATAAGGATGGACACTAAACCCTGACTTTCAAATGACACCCATAACTTGAAAATAAGAAATAGGACAACTGTTATACAGCCTAGGGAAGGTTAGTAGAGCTGTAGTTTTAGGCCAAAGACAAATGAATGACTTTCCACAGACTATCACCTGTGACAGAAACCCTCAAACAACTCATGATGCTCAGTTTGGTTTCCACCAGGATCACTCAGTCCCTGATCTCATTACAACCTCAGTCCAAACATTGAACATAAGAGTGAAATTGCAGGGTGCCTGAGAGTGACATCAAAAAAAGCTTCAACAAAACTGGAGTCAATGGTAATCAGGAGAAACCCTCCGCTGTCTGAAATCAAGACAAAATAAATGGTTATGGTTATTGGAGGTCAGTCATCTCAGCTCTGGGACATCTCTGCAGGTGTTCCTCAGGGGAGTGTCATAGGCCCAACCATCAATAACTGTACCTTCATCATAAGGTCAGAGGGGTGTATTTACTTTGATGATTTCATAATGTTGAACACTATTCATAACTCCTTAGACACTGACACAGCTTGTGTCCATATTACAGACAACCTGGACAATATTCAGACTTGGGCTGATCAGTGGCGGACGACGTTTCTGTTACACCAAATATAAGCAATAACTGTCCATGACAAGACAGAATCTAATCATCTCCTTCAGACATTCTGTGGCATTTTCATCAGTGAAACAGCCACTATCAACATTCTGTGGATTCCCATTGACCAGAAACGGAACCAGACCAGCCGTATAAATATTGTGGCTGCAAGAGCAGGCCAAAGATACGAACTCTGCGATGAGTAACTCACCTCCTGTCTCCCCAAAGCCTGTCCACCATCTACAAGGCACAAGTCAGGAGTGTGATGGAATACTCCCCACTTGCCTGGATAAATGCAGTCCCAACAACACTCAAGAAGCTCGACGCCATCCACGACAAAGCAGCCCACTTGGCTGGCACCACAACTACCACCTTCAACATTCACTCCCTAGATCACTGATATGTGTATATGTGTATGATCTACAAGAAACACTGCAGCAACTCACCCAAGCTCCTTCAACAACACATTCCAAACCTATAACCTCTACCACCTAGGTGGAGATGGGCTCAAACATATGGCAATAATACCATCTTCAAGTGTCCCTTCAAGCCATACCTCATCCTGATTTGAAACTATATCACTGGTCATTGGCTGACACTAGATCAGACTCCTGGAACTTTCCCTAACACTGCCGTGTACCTGCCCCCACCCCTGGGACCACAGCCGTGCGTGAAAGGAGAACACCACCACTTTCTCAAGGGCAATTAGGGATGGGCAAATATCTACTGGCCTCGCCAAGAAAGCCCACATCCCACAAATGAATAAATAGAAATATTAGACAAAGAGATCTGTGCATTTTGGTGTAGACATGATTGAAACACATTCAATTAGCAGTAACAAAATGTTTACACATTTTTGATAGATAAAGAATGTTGAGATTATTAGATCAGTCAAATATTCAAATTATGGACACTGAAGATGAAGGTAACAACCATTCCTAACCGTGCCTACACGTCCAGCTACTTGCAGGTAGGATGATCATCAGCTCTCACAAATTACAAACCAACCGTTTGAGTTCTCAATGCATTATGACTGAAATTGAGCTTTCTTATTTATCCAGATAGATAATGTCAGGTGGCTTGTTCTGAATTCAATAATTTTGAAATTATTGGAATGCAGTCTTTGTGTTCTATAGAGGCTACAACACCAACAGATGGCAATGTTGCACCACATACATCTCATTCCCACTGGCATATGGGTAATGTTTCATTCCTTACTCACAGAGGATATGGTATGGAGGTTAATGGTATAAACATCAACAGTGACCAGGATTATAAAATTGAATCTTATCACTCAACCTTAAAATATTTATAACAACTCACTGTAATCTAAAATAAACTTTTGATTCATCTTAAATATCGTCAATCCAGCAACTATTGCTTATATCGCACCTGCTGCAAAATCCTAATGGTTGAATCAAAAGCACACATTTACTATGAGAATATATTCTCATACAGTGTTATGTTACTTTTCTTAATAGTTTAAACACTCTCCCACTTTCTGTAGTAGATCTCAAGTTCCTGACGTAGACATCATAATTTTTTATCAAGGAGGATAACTACTACCAGTAATGTTTCCCCATCTAGTTATCCATCTGGAACTAATAAATAATGAAAATTGACAGAAGGAAACTGCTCGATCCATTGGGTTGAGTTTGATCTTGGTCAGACGTCCATGTAGTGGGCAGTCAGTGGGAGGTGGGAAACATATTTGTCTGCTCTGCTCAAACTCATCCCGTAATTTTAAACGACTTTATCAAATCTCATCTCAAACTTCCCACTCTACAGCGAACACCCTAACTTCTCTAACGTATCCCTCTAACTGAAGTGTTTCAGCCTTGGCACCATTCTCGTCAAGATTTTCTGCATCCCTCTCAAAACTGGTGTGAGATATGGCTACTGCCGGAATCCCCTAGAGAGCTAGTGCAGGGAAGGTGGTCGTCGTGGATGGTGGTTGAACACTGAAGGACCAGAATCACTTGTGATTTCTGAAGACCCAAGGCCCACCTGAGGGCACTATGATTGTCCCTCAACAGTAATTGTGGGAATCCAATCAGTTCAGCAGAGACAACAGCTCTCTCTGCTTAACTGGCCTCATCCATGTCAACGTACACCTAAGTGCAGGTCTCAGAAAAGAAGACACTGCAGACTTGGGAGATGCGCTGATGGACAACAGGTTGAGAGATCCCGAAGGTGTCTTTAACAGATTCTCGCGGAGAATGAAAATATTCAGAGCTGTGGTGATCTTGATGGGCAACCCAAAGCATAGCCATCTATTTCTCTTGGGAGTAGATCTTGTTCCAGGAGGTTATAGATTTCAACAATGCCTGAAACTTCTGAGATGCTGCTGCTCTGTCAAGCTGAGGCAGTCCAAATACTTGTATAATTGTGCTGAGCGTATTGTTTTAAATGAGTTGGAACTCTGTGGCCATCCATGATGTCCTGTGAGGCATGTAGCTGCAGAGAAGGCAATCACCATCAGTGTTGCGTCTGTCCTGGTGCTCCTTATCAGAAATTCAGACTACTGATGTATACATAGGGATCCTCTTGTGGTGTAGTGGTAGAGTCCTACACCTGGACTGGGAGGCTTGGGGGGGTGGTGTTCAAGTTCAGGGGAAAGTGATGGCCTAGTGGCATTATCGCTGGGCTATTATCCAGAGACCCAGGTAATGCTCTGGGGACCAGGGTTCAAATCCCGCCATGACAGACGGTGGAATTTGAATTCAATAAAAATCTGGAATTAAGACTTTAATGATGACCATGAAACCATTGTCGATTGTTGGAAAGCTCATCTGGTCCTTACCTGGTCTTGCCTCCATGTGACTCCAGACCAAAAGCAATGTGGTTGACTCTGAAATGCCCTCTGGGCAATTAGGGATGGGCATTAAATGCTGGCCTAGTCAGGGATGCCCACATCCTGTGAACGAATAAAAAGGCCCACCTGCTCCAGAGGTACGTAATAACATCTCAGATCAGGTTGATTGGAAAAATAGGTCAAAGTTAAAAAAATACTAGCATGTGAATTGCTCCAATGCTGCAGAGAAGACTGGCAGTGAATCAGACCCTGAAAGTAAATAAATTCCAAAGTAGTTGAAATTATTTCAAGATATTGGGAACTATCTTCAAAACAGTGAGTTCTGGCTCTCAGGGAAATAAAACTCCTGCAGAATTAGCTTTTCACTGAGGCTTGTAACATGCTTTGCAATTTCTCTCTTTAAAAAGGTTTCTCAGCACACTGATCTCAGTATTCAATATCTCCCTTTTGTACTGTGGCCTGGCTGCATTTGGTTTATGTTCTCTGGCTGTTAAAATTAGCTTACTGCGTTCAAAATCACTGTTTATTGATTCTCTGGATATTTTAGTTAATTAATTGATTTGGGGTTTAAGACTGGAACTGAGCAGGATCAGATTGGTTTTCCAACTCCACCTCATCCACTCCTGAGTCCTGCTCCCCTGCTTGGCTGTTACAATTCTGCCCATTATACTGCTGCTTGCTGAATAACAGTTAATTTGTCTAATCTCATTTTGGCCAATTACAACACTGCCAAAGCATAACCAAGACTTTTTAAAAATGTGGTAATTGCATCTGAGTTCCAGATTTCCACCACCTTCTGAATGAAAATAAATCTCCCAGATGTCGCTGTAATCCTTTGACCAATCATGTTAAGTCTATGTCCCCTTGATATTGACCACTCTGCTCCTCTCATTGATTCTTCTTGTTAAATCCACAAAGATTTCAGTCAGGTTACTCAAATCCAACCTTCCCTCATCAAATCCATCCCCTTGATTCAGCAATACCTCTCTAAATGACAGAATCAGGAGTCACAGGTGAAGTAACACGATCCTGCTCAGTTCCAGTTTTAAACTTCAATCAATTAATTAACTAAAAGACTTCACCTGCCGAAGCAGCAGTGATCCGAAAGCTTGTGATTTCAAATAAACCTGGTTGGACCATAACCTGGTGTCATGTGAGTTCTGACTTTGTTTCCCGGCTCCCCCCCACCGACAACGCAGCACCGCCACATCATCACTAAATGACAATTAATAAAGTCACTCAGAAATTTGTACACGACTGAGGTTATGCAAATTAACTCGTAATCATGTTATTTAAATTGACCTGGGGTTCAAGACAATCCAGTTTTCTATCCCTAAAAATCCTGGTTTTGTATGTACCCTCACTGAGTCTATAAGTTTGACTGCACATTTCAATCACAACAAGCAATTCTCATATCAGTAGTCAGCCTCAATCTTCAACCATCAAAAGGTTTCCTTTTTATTTGGTTATAGGTACCTAATACCAGGGTGAAAGGGATTGAGTGGTCACTATGTGTGGTGTTGCGATGACACATGGGTGTTTCAGACACATTCACTCTTTGACCCCATTGTTGATGGCGTTTTGAAATGATAGTCACCTGGATCCATGCTGGACATTCAATTTTATACTCAATATAAAAGTTGATCCCTGTTTGTAGAGGAATTTTTCAAGGCTTCAAAGGTTGACTCGTGTACTGACATCTACATAACTCTGACCCCCCTTTTTAAACAAAGAACAATGTTCAGCATTTAGTGATTTAGCTGCTTTGAGAGATACTATTACTTGGTGTGGTACCAGAGTGGCGGTTTCAGCCTGGAATGGTGTTCTTGTCCCGGCTGCATCTTCACGGTATTCCATCGTTCCTTAATCGGTTTTCCCCGAGCCCAGGAGCCGTTAACTGAACTGGGATGAACTTTGTTTTAATTTTACTTTTTCAACATTATTATGTATGTCATTAATGTAGGAGCTGTGGTGGGGTGAGTTACAAAACTTTTCACTATGTTTTTCATGTAAAAGTATACATGACGATAAATTTCTGTTCAAATAAATTGTCATTCACCGTGTTTATCCTTGTTAATATTTCTTACTTCTCCTTAGCTTCTATTTCTGCATCATTCCCCCAGTTTGTGAACACAGATGTGAAGTATTTGTTAAGAACCATGCCCATATCTCCTAATACACAAGTTATCTTCTTGGTTTTTGTTCGGCCATTGTCTATCCTTACATTAAATCAGAGACAGTAGGAACTGCAGATGCTGGAAAATCTGAGATAACAAGGTGTAGAGCTGGATGAACACAGCAGGCCAAG
>NC_063337.1:105887644-105916888 GCF_021869965.1 Rhincodon typus | reverse complement strand
ACACCTCGTTATCTCAGATTCTCCAGCATCGGCAGTTCCTACTATCAGTGTACGGTTGAAACTTTTCCTACGACATACTCGGGACATCAACACCATTTTGGGAATCTGTTGTGCAATTCCACCCAGAGCTGGAAGCAGGGCTTTCAAACCACTGGTCACTAAAGAGGCTGCTGGATGCACTTGAATTGAAGTGTAATCTTTTCTTAAAACTGATTATCATTGGACTAGAAAGGATTTGAATGCTCTTCTTGTCCCTATAAAAATCATACACGTCCCCCTATTCTTATCTTTGGTTAATAATAATTATTGATTAGAGTTTCAAACACAATTCCTTTTCTGATTTAAGAGACTTAGCTGTAAATCAATCTTACAGCTTCCCTTAGTTATTACCTATTAGTTTTCCTGTACTGTCATGTTTTCCTCTTGTGACAACAGTTGCGTAATAGAATACGGTTAGTGATTTATTGTAACACCGCAATGCAAACAAGTTAAACACACTCTCTTCCTCCAGTCGAGCATCCAAGTGACAAACACAGTGCTAAATGGAAAAAATATTTATGATGTTGAAAATAGGTAAGTATCATCAAAAAAATGTAACATCAATACCAACTATCCTCGCAACTGGATATATAATTGAAGAAACACAGAAGGAGACAGAAATAAAGAAACATATTTTTTACATTTATATCATACTGTTCATAAGTTCAGGTCATCCAAACTGCTTTGCAGTCAAAGAACTTTTGAAGTAATGGAGGGAAAGTGGCTATTAAATTGCATTTGAGTTCCCCAAAACAGTGGGTAACATTGAATGTCCCGAGATGTTTCAGTTGTGTTGTTGCAGAATGAATATTTGGCGGAACACTTTGAAGACCTCCCCAGCTCTTCCTCAAAATAATGCTGTAGGTTATTTTACATTGGTTGAAAGAGATGGAGCTTTGTTAGCATCCCATATGAAAGATGGATCTTCCAACAGCTCTCACACAATGGTGCATTGAAGGGTCAGCCTAGTTTGTATGTTCAAGTCCCTGGTGTAGGGCACGAACCCAGAACATTCTGACTCAGAATTAGAGGTTTGATAACAGAACCACATCTTATCATGTATCACTCCATGTGTCCAAGGTACTTTCCGTCAGAACTCTTCCCTTCCGGTTTAGTAGATACCCACATTCTCTGTAGATGCTGGTAAAACATCTATTGCCTTCCAGCTCTCTATACATAATCACATATCACTGGCATTTATATCACATTATCATCATTATACAGTCTGCTGATGACCTTGAGAACCACAGCAGATAGCTATCATTGGTCCTCAATGTATTCCATTTGTGCACAAGCTCTGGGAAATAGCAGCAATTTCATTGTAAATCCAAACACTTGAGGCACATAAAATGCCTATTGCTACAACACTCATTACCATAGGAGTTAATGTTCAATGTACTTCATCAAAATAGACACTGCTTATAAATTATGTGCCTTGTAAGTCCACACAACAGTTGGAGTCATAGAGTCATATAACACAGAAACAGGCCATTTGATCCTACTCTTCCCTGCTGACCAGATATCCTAATCTGACCTGGTCCCATTTGCCAGCATTTGGCCAATGTCTCTCTAAACCCTTCCCATTCATGTACCTATCCAGTTGCCTTTTAAATTCTGTAATTGTACCAGCCTCCACCACTTCCTCTGGCAGCTCCTTCCATACACGCACCACCCTCTGCATGAAAACATGGCCCCTTAGGACCCGTTTAAAACTTGCCCCTCTCACCTTAAACTTATGCCCCCTAGTTATGGACTCCCCCATCCTGGGGAAAAGGACTTTGGCTATTCATCCTATCCATGTCCCTCATGATTTTATAAACCTCTATAAGGTCACCCCTCAGCCTACAATGCTCCAGGAAAAAACATCCTAGCCTATTCAACCTCTCCCTATAGCTCAAACACTCCAGCCTTGGCAACATCCTTGTACATCTTTCCTGCATCCTCTCAAGCTTAACAACATCCTTCCTACAGAAGGTCAACCAGAATTGTACGCAGTATTCTAAAAGTGGCCTAACCAATGTCCTGCACAGCTGCAACATGACCTCCCAACTCCTATACTCAACACACTGACCAATGAAGGCAAGCGTATCAAACGCCTTCTTCACCGCCCTGTCCACCTGCAAATCCACCTCCAAGGAAATATGCGTCTGCACCACTAGGTCTCTTTATTCAGAAACACTCCCCAGGGCCCTACCATTAACTGTAACAGTCCTGCCCTGGTTTGCTTCACCAAAATGCAACACCTCAGTTCTTATATTTGTTTGCCTTAGAAGTGCTATGCTTAGTAATTTAGTTGTTTAGATGATTCAGTTTTGCTAGAATAAATGTGAATCCTCAGCATTTGTGCACATTGAGTAGCAATGCCCTGATGCCATCCTTAGACTTTTCATGCCCTGATGCTATAATTTATCCCAGTCATACTTGCTTCCAATGGTTGTAGCACTGGCAACAGATTAATTAGAGGGATAATTGGCTAATTCCTGGAAACACTGATGAAAGTCATTGTCTCTGATTAAACCATGTCAATTAATTGCACTGAAGACAGCATGGCTGTGTAATACTGCCTCTTGCTTGGCATGATACTTTACATGTTAACTGTGTTAACTGTTGGTCACTGGCCTAACACATAAACAGGAATTCTAATAACAGAAATGGTCACAGAATTTAAAGGCAAGTTGGATCACTTAAGGGAAGGTGCTAGAAGAAGATGACTATAATAAGTGGTGAGAGTCATGAAAACTGAATCCGTGCTGTGATTCTTTAAGAAATGGCTGAACATGCAAGAGAGAATGTGCCAATGATCCCAAACTATGCACTGCAGTATTGATAGAAGAGGTACAAAAATAGGAGATGACCTCTAAACATAGGAAGGCAGGAGGTTCACCAGACTTATGCTCAGGAAGCAGTGAAAGCCAATAGCATGGAGTTAATTGCCAGAAGTATTGCAAGAATATGGAACATGGAAGAAGTTTAACAATCTGACACAGGTTGTCAAGGTAAATAATTTTATCTTCAAATGCAAGATGCTTCTAACTGTTGAATCAGGAAAGAACTGCAAGATGCACTACAGCAACTCACCGAAGTCCTTTGTTAAGACTTTGAAACCTATGTTCTCCACCACCTATAAGGACAAGGGCAGAGAAGCATGAGAACACTATCATCTGCATATTCTCCACCGAATCAGACACCATCCTAACTTGAAACTTTATTGCTATTTCCTCACTGTTACTGGGCCGAAATTCCTGGAACTCGCTCCCTAATAGCACCATGGGTGTACTCACTCCACATGGGCTACAGCAGCTTATGACAACATTACGGTAATAATAATGGGTGATTTTAATATGCCTATAGACTGGATTAATCAAATTGGCAAGGGCAGCATCAAGGAAAGTTCACTGAATGTAGAGATTGTTTCTTGGAGCAATATGTTGGGGAACCAACCAGGGAACAGGCAATTCTGGATTTGAATGAGGTTGGATTAATTGACGATCTCATAATAAAGGATCATTGAGAGAAGAATAATCATATCATTCTAGAGTTTCAAGTTCAGTTGGAGGGTAAGAAACTAGAGTCCCACACTAGTGTTCTAGAGTTAAACAAAGGTAAGACATTTGATGAGCAGTGGCAGATATTTAATTCAACTCCTCCCAACTGAAATATATTCTGGACAGGAAGAAAGATTGTAAGAGGGGGGCAAGATCCATGGTGAAGCAAGAAGTTAAAGATCACACAAAGATATAAACTAAGACATATGATATTGCAAAGACCAGTTACAGGCTGGAAGAAAGGGAAACATTTAAAGATCAACAGAGCATTACTAACAAAGTAATAAAAAGTGTAAAAGTAACTTATGAAAACAAACTAACACAAGTATTTAAAAAAGGAATAGCAAAAGCTTCTATAAATATATAAAAAGGAAGAGCAGCTAAAATGAATGCTGGTGCCTTGGAGGAAGTGACTGAGGAGTTAATAGCAGGGAACACAGAAATGGCAGAGTCACTAATCAATATTTTGTTTCAGTTTCACAGTGGAGGACATTTGTACCATCCCAATAGTAACAGATAATAAGGTGAAGACACCACAGTCTATCCAAACCATACAGATGTTCTCCCAGTACAGGTGAGGGGAGAGGTTAAGAGCTGGCACATGCATTGAACCCACACCGCTGGCATCCCTCTGCATCACAAACAAGCCATTCAGCCAACTGAGCTAACTGACCACTAGTAGCAGGAAGAAACTGAGATCAATCATCACCTCTGTGAAAAATGTACTGAGCAAACTATTGGGGTTGAAGGCAGAAGAGTCCCCAGGGCCTGATGGCCTACATACTAGGGTCTTAAAGGAAGTGGCAGCAGAGATAGTGGATCCATTGGTTATAACATTCCAAAATTCCCTGGATGCTGGAAGGGTTCCAGCCGATTCGAAAAATGCCGATATAATGCCCTTATTCAAAAAAGGAAGGAGGCAGAAAACAGGAAACTATAGACCAGTTAGTTTAACACCTTTCGTTACAAAATTGCTAGAGTTCATTATTAGGTAAATCATAGCAGGGTATTTGGAAAGCCAAAATGCAATCGGTCAGAGTCAGCACAGTTTTATGAAGGGTAAATCATGTTTGACTAATTTTCTAGAGTTCTTTGAAGATGTAACAAGCAAAGTGGATAATGGGCGTCCTGCAGATGTAGTCTATCTGGACTTTCCAAAGGTATTTGATATGGTGCTGCACAGAACGTTAATCCACAAGGCAAGATCAATGGAGTTAGGAGTAATATATTGGCTTGGAAAGAGGATTGGCTAACCAACAGAAAGCAGAGAGTTGGAATTAATGGGTCTATTTTTTGGTTGGCAAGCTGTAACTAATGGGGTGCCATACATTCGAATCCTCAGGTCCCAACTATTTACAATCTATATCAATGACTTGGTGCAGGCATAGAAAGTATGAGATCCAGGTATACAAATGGCAGTAAACTAGGCAGAAAAGTAAGTTGCAACAAAGAAACAAATTTGCAAATGGAAATGGATAGGTGAGATGAATGGGCCAAGATTTGGCAGATGGAGTTTAATGTGGATAAGTGTGAAGTTATTCATTTTGTTCAGAAGGATAAAAGGAGAGACACTCCAGAGTGATTTTGTGCAGAGGGATCTAGGTGTCCTTTTGCAGGAATCACAATCTGCAGTCACAGCACATAATAGGGAGGGCAAATGGAATTTTGGCATCTATTGTTGAAGGAATTGAATATAAAAGGAGGGAAATGTTGCTGCAACAGGACAAGGCATTAATGACGCCGAGCTTCCAGTTGTCTGCCATTTTAACACACCATCATGTTCCCTGGCCAACATTTGTGTCACAGGCCTGAAGCAGTACTCCAGCACTTTGGGTATGCTTTACAATTGCAACTTGAAGTGGTACCAGTAAAATATGTCAGACAACAATGGGGTTACTGAGTTCAGTCTCATAGGAGCCTGACAAATGTGGGTTCTGGTGGCAGACCTGGTAGAATTGCAGTATTCGGGGAGAACAGAAGTCCGATGAAGCCTTTCTTGAGTTAGAAGCAACTTGTTACAAATTTCAACTAAGTTCTAGATATTAAGATGAGGTACTTGCTAGGTAGCAGCAAGTTGCCTATTCAGGGGAATAATAGCTGGTTAATGACCTTATTAACAGCAAATCTCACCTCATCAATATGTAACTTTCTAGAAACCTGTCCTCTGTCCAATTCTATTTTGATTTGATTGCAACCCTCCCCCTCACTTTTCCTTTCACATAGACATTGCCCCTAGCGAGCTCTGCCTGAGTCTGGTTCCTCAGCCACTTGGGTGTTTTTGCTGGTGGGTGGAATATTAATAAAGTTATTTACGCAACTGGGGGTTTTCCCTGTGTCTTGCACCCCCACATAGGTGTTGTGGGGAAAAATGATTACTACTGCTATATTGTGGTAGTGTAGGGGATTTAAAAAACAATCTAACCAGGAGATTAGAATCTCCTCAAGCTAGGATGACTGACCAAAAAAAAAAGAAGCAAAGAGAAAAAACTCTCCTCTATGAGCAAATTAGCCATTGATGGTTCTCAACATGGAAGTCAGAGAAGGCAGTTCCAGCTCTCCACCTGCTCCAAAGCCCAACATGTTGGAAACCAAACACTGACATCTCAGGGTATGCTCCATGGGCCCTGCTCACATACATTGACATCCATTATGTCTCAGTCTCTACAAACTCTCATGGCACATTTTCAATCCACTTATGGAAAACTCCTGCACTTCAGTGCTGCATCTAGGGCTGCATTGGGAACGATCCCAGTAATAGTGCAGCAAGGACACAGCGTGCTCAGGGACATACACCCAGCTCAGGGACTGGACCAGGCTGCATCTCTGAGTTTTTCACTTGCTCTCTTGCTCACTGTGTGAGCTGACCTGGCTGCTCACAGTATCCCTGCCTTGCCTTGCTTTTTTGTAGCTTTCCCCTTAGCTACCTCACAGTGCTGTTCGATTACCTTGCTGTTTAGTGCAGACACAAAAACAAGAAAACTCCTGCTTGCAGACCTCAGTCAAGCCTTTGGGCAGAGGGTCCTGGCACAATAAGTCAAAAGTAGCTTCTATTACCAGTACAAGGGTTTGTACCCTATCACCTGGAACCTCATGTAATCTCCAACTATCATGAATAAGGCACCCACTTATTTCCTGTTTGATTCAGGAATTGGCCACAGGTTGTGAGGTCTCACAAATGTCCCTGAGAATTCCCAAAATGACACTGTAGTGAAACAATGAGTTTCACAGTCACCTTCATTGCTACAATGAGCAGTCACCTTAAATTCTCCTCCAGCATTGTGCTTAAATCAAGAACTGCCTGCCTTGATAAATGCAGTTTGTGGAGATGCTGGTGTGCTGACAGATCAATGAAGTAGAATGGTCTCTGTACAGCTTTTGCATTGGGAGATATCCTTCTCAATCAGTCAACTGGTTTACAATCCCCATGCACCCTCTGTGTGCATGTGTGTATGTGTGCCTGCACAGTATAATATCACATATTTGTAGCCTGTTCCTTTGTGACTAGAAACTTCCTCTTCAGCTCTCCTTCTCGTTGGAGGAAGTTAAATTTGAACGTAGAGTACAGATGGTTTCTATCTGAAAAGTTAACTCCTGCTTCTTTCAGGTGCTGCCTGATTTGTATTCCCAATTTTTCCTTCCTGTTCTTAGGACATAGAATAATATAGCACAGGAACAGGCCCTTCACGCATCTGTGCTAAATGATACTATTCTAAACTAATTCCTTCTGCCTGCACTTCCCTGCCTGTTCATGTGTCTGTCTAAATGCCTCTTAAATGTTGTTAACATTTCTGCTGCTACCACCTCCCCTGGCAGCATGTTCCAGGCACCTACTACCTTCTGTATAAAAAGCTAGCCTTGCATATCTCCTTTAAGCTTTCCCCTCTCATCTTAAAGCTATGCCCCTTGCTATCTGACATTTCCACCTTGGCAAAGGGATTCCAACCATCCACCCTATCCATGCCCCTCAGAATTTTAGATACTTCTGTCAGGTAGCCCCTCAGCCTCTGGTGCTCTAGCGAAAACAATCCAAATTTGTCCAACCTCTCCTTACAGCAAAGTACACCCCAATCCAGGCAGCATTTTGGGAAATCTCTTTTGCAATGTCTCCAAAGCCTTCAAATCCTTCCTATAATGTGCGCACCAGAACTCCACACAATACTCCAAATGTGGCCTCACTAAAGTCTGATACAGCTGCAACATGACTTATGTCAAATATCCAGGATCTGCAGTATTTTGCTTTTGTTTGGATTAATCTCTTCTGTGCAACACATCAGTAAACATTGATGCTTCTTTGAATTGTTAAGGACAGGTCATCAAATATATTCCAACATTATCTATCAGCAAGTATGAAGTATTAAGGGAATAAGATGATGCTATTAACGTATTTCACTCCCATCCCAAAACGAAAGACATCATTACTAGATTGTAATACAATTGGGTTAATTTCAGTCTACAATTTATTGTCATTATTTTTCCATATCAGCCCCTGGTGTGCCAAGTAGGTTTGGGTTAAATTAATTGCTCAGTTTTCTCGTTGATGTTTTTCCCAGAGTAAATACACTGAAGCAATCAGATAATCTCGTTCCTGTTTTTAATTTGTTTAATTATGTAACTGTGAAAAACAACCAGACACCAGCAGGAGAAAGAAAGAATCTTTTAAGGCAACAAAGTCATGAATCTGGCTGAGAACTCAGCAAGCAGAAGACCAAAGGCGAATCAACAAAAAACATACTTTTCCTCCGCACCCATTTTCTCACCCATTCCTTCTGCCTTTCTGACTTAAACAACACCCAAAAGAACCCGTTTTTGTTTTACACCTTGCTGCCTGAGCTTTCCATACTGTGACTGGCCGTTGCTACTCTCTCCCCTTTCTATCTTGTCCATGCTCTTGCTCACCCACGGGCCAATCTAATCCAACTATTTACTCTTTAGTTTATTTCACGTTTAGAACAGAATATTTCTGTTTGTTTGGTGCATGTTTTCTTAAGGTAGCTATATGAGGGATGTTTTTGTAAGTTAGCTCAGCTAGCAAGATAGCTAGAGTGAGGTGTAGAATGATGCCAATCGCCATACCACCTGTAATAGTCCCTGCCTCCTTATCTTGCCCAATGCTTGATGTGAACTGGTGCTCCTCAAGCTACATAACCACATGTCCCTCTTTAATAGACAAAAGTGCCAATCTGTTTGGACTATGAGTAATTACTGAGAGCGTGTTTTAACTAGTCTATTTTTGGCATTTGAGTCCAGATCACCATTCAGATGAGGGGAATCTATCTTTACTCCAGTTTCAACTGAAATTTCTTCATGAGAAAGCTGGATCTGTTTCAGCTTTGAGTGGAGATCACTGAGTAAAAGAGCTGGGCATTGCATAACATTAACCAGGATCAGAATGGTCTAAGTGACTAAAGAAGCTGAAGAAGAATTTTCCAACCTTCTCTCCTCAATGGTTATGAGTTTTATTTGTTTTCTCTTCTGAGAGTTTACTTACCTCTGGTTGGGGTGGGCAGTCTGTATGTTGTGGTGTATGGTATTATGTGAAACATCTTGCTAAATAAATGATATTTTTACAAACCCACCGACTCCCACAGTTACCTCAGCTGTACACCTTCACACTTTGCTTCCTGTAAAGATTCTATTCCATTCTCCCAGTTCCGCCATCTCCATTGCATTTGTTCTGATGATGCCAACTTCGACAATGATGCCTCCGAAATGTCCACCTTCTTTCTCAACTGAAGATTCCCCAGTACCATAGTTGACAGGGCCCTCAGCTGAGTCTGACCCATCTCCCGTACTTCGACCCTCACCTCCTCTCTTCCCTCCCTGAGGACTAATAATGCTCCCCTTGTCTTCACCTCCCATCCCACCAGCATCTACATCTAGAGGATCATTAGCCACCATTTCTGCCATCTCCGTTGGGATACCACCACCAGACACATAGTTCCCTTAACAGCCTTCCACAAGAACCGCTGGTTCACCCTTGTCCACACCTCCTTCACTCCCAACAGACCCACACACCACCTACCCCCCCACCCCCCCCCACAGCACCTTCCCCTGCAACTGCAGAACGTGTAACACCTGCCTGTTTACTTCCTCCCTCTTCACTATCCAAGGACCCATACATACCCTCCAGGTGAAGCAGCGATTTACCTGAACTTCACAAAAATCCAGTCTACCGTATTTGCTTCTCACAATGTGGTTTCCTCTACACTGGGGAGATGAAATGCAAACCAGGTGACTGCTTTGCAAAAATACGTTCAGTCCATGAAAATGACACATGATCTTCCAGTTGCCTGCCACTTTAACACACCACCCTGCTCCCTGGCCAACATCTCTGTCTCTGGCTTGCTGCAGTATTCCAGTGAAGCTCAGCGCAAACTGGAAGAACAGCACCTCATTTTCCAATTCGGGACCCTGCAGCCCTCCGGACTCAATATCGAGTTCAAAAATTTTAGGGCCTGAACTCTCCCAAGTCCCTGTCCCTACCCCACACACCAAGCCTTTTTAGCACATGGGTTGCTACCATACATTCATCATTGTCAGCTACATATAGCCCCCATAAACAGCTATTCATTCCTGCAGAGTGTTCCACAGGGATCAGTGCTGGGTCCACTTTTGTTTGTAATTCATATGAACAATAGAGATGAGAATTTAGGAGGCACGGTTAGTAAGTTTGCAGATGACACCAAAATTGGAGGTATAGTCAACAGTGAAGAAGGTTATTTAAGATTACAAAGGGATGTTGATCGATTGGGTCAATGGGCTGAGGAGTGGCAGATGGACTTTAATTCGGATAAATCGAGGTATGGCATTTTGGTAATACAAAGAACGGCAGGACTTATACAACTAATGTTGTCAAACAGAGAGACATAAGGGTGCAGATACCTAACACTTTGAAATTTGTGTCACAGGTAGACCAGGTGGTTAAGAAATCATTTGGCACGCTTGCCTTCATTGCTCAGACCTTTGAGTATAGGAGTTGGGATGTCATGTTCAGGGTGTACAGGACATGGGTGAGGCCATTTTTGGAGTACTGTGTATAGTTCTGGTTGCCCTGCTATAGGAAAGATATTGTTAAATTGGGGACGGTTCAGAAAATTTTTACCAGGATGTTTCCAGGATTAGAGGACTTGAATTATAAGGAGAGGCTGGATAGACTGGGACTTCTTTCACTGGAGAGTAGGAGGTCGAGGGATGATCTTATAGAGGTTTATAAAATCATGAGGGGCATAGATAGGGTGAATAACAAGCATCTTTTCCCTAAGCTGGGGGAATTCAAAACTAGGGGCATATCTTTAAGGTGAGAGGAGAAAAATTTAAAAAGGACATGAGGGGCAACTTTTTTACACAGAGAATGGTTCGTGCATGAAATGAACTGCCAGAGGAGGTGGTGGGGGCAGGTACAGTTACAACATTTAAAAAACATTTGGACAGGTACATGAATAGGAAAGGTTTGGAGGGATATGGGCCAAACGCAAGCAAGTGGGACTAGTTTAGTTTGGGAACATGGTCAGTGTGGACAAGTTGGATCGAAGGGTCTGTTGTGCTGTCTGACTCTATGACTTTATGACATACAAGGCTATGGGTCAACTTGGATTTGGGTAGTTGGATGATTGTTTTTGACCAAATGCAATGGTTGAAGGGTGGTTTTCTGTACTGTAAATCTCTAACAGTGGAAGCCCCTTTCCCAATGCTGCATTCAAGTCTTATCTTCCATTTCTGCCGAGATTCCGGAATGAGGCTTGAGGTGAAAACTCTGAGGCAAAATTCCTACCACCAAACCCAGGCTGATGTTAATAAGCTTATTTATCACCTAAAGAACAAACTTTGAACAGCTCCATACAGAAAGAAAACATAATGTTTAAAAAATTGTATTTTAATATTTATTTTGCTTCCATCTCATAGGATTGTTTTCGAGTTGGTTTAAATTAAATGAGTAATTTAACTCAGTGTCATTCTCTTTGGTGTTTCTTTAAAAAGTAGAATGTAAATTACTTCATACAATTATCAAAGATGATACAGAGAATAAGTTCCATGTGATTTCCAAAAAGTTAACCATGATAAAATATTCTTGGTACAAATAAAACATTTATGAAGTTAATTAAAACTAATCAAACATAAGTACATTTCTTGAATAAAGAGAAGCTTCCAGCCAGGAATAGCATTAGCCAATTAAAAACATAATTTTAGTTCAATTTGTTTAAGTCATTTAAATAAACATCGGAGACAAAATTAGAAATTTGATTTGAAGGCTGCTTGAATCATTTCATCAAAGTGTAGTCAGTGATTTAGAAAATTCAACTGACTTAAGCCTCTTGGCTTCACAGTTGTTATGTGATTAATTTCAAACCAAAGGCACTCATAGCAAAACCCCCAGCCACTAATATTTATAATTAAAAATAAACCAAGCATAACTCAGTGATTTTTAATTATGTTCATGGGTTTGGAGTTTTCTTATAAAGTACTAACGGTATAGAGATTGTCATAAAAGTTGTGGGAGGTATGTTATGTGTTGGTTCTAATAGTCAGAGCTAACAGTGCAATCGTCTGGCATGAACCCTGAGAGACACAGCCAGGACAGGTTGTGCAACCATGAGCAGTGCTTACTTGAAACCTGATTGGATATACTTAAAGAGATTCTCTGAAAATCTTACACAGTGTAGACAATTTAAATTAAATGGCTATGCAGGAGAAAAAAAAACTTCTAGGAGAAAATATAAAGACCCAAAGTAGTTTCTATGGTCCAAAAATTATTTTAAATATTCAAGGAAGTTCGTTGTTGAGAAACGTGGAAATTCAAACTCAGTGCGGATGTGTAGTGGGCCGGAGATCTCCAGAGTGAAAATGGTCTGTGAACTTTTATAAATGGTTGAGGAAGTTCTACCCCCATTTCTGACAAGTCGAATTTCTGCAGCAGTAGGATGGGATGGGGAATCAGTCACATCAAAGGCAAGACCATTTGAACATAGTGTTGAGTTCAGACAGACCCCATTTGGGCAGCTCCAAGAGCCTTATGCAGCATTGTGAAAGTCACTAATCTATGTAGTGCAGATAGGTACATTTCTGTGTCATAATCTGAAATTTCCTAAATAATCTTTAAATTTAAAATTATAAAAAGGCCATATCAAAGGAAACTCCTGTCAATTAACAGCAATGATTTTATCAAGCAGGACAACTAAACAAAGTGTTCTTACAAATAACAAAATAAGACATCAAAACCACTGAATCTCTTCACTTTTAATTTCCAATTTTACATTCAGAAAAATGAATGATTGAGGTGCAAATGTGCAGTTTAAGTAGAAGCTAAAGTATCATAAAAAATTGAAAATAATGCTTTATCTGAAAATTATCTAATCTTACTCAGAAGTACTTTAGAAATTTGGAATGTAACACATCAAATTATTCTTTCTGATCCAGTGGCAAAGCTTAGCACCATTAGGATTTTAGTTATTTTTATTTGGTCATGGGATCGAGTGTCATTATTAAGGCTAACATTTGCTGCCCTCCCCAATTGCCCACGTGACTTCTATCAGCTGGATGGACAAAGATCCAAGATACGTGGGGTCACCTGCAAGTTCCAAAACACATTCCTGACTCAGAGTGATGTCTCCACTCCCTCATTGCCTCTGGGGTCACAATTCAGATTGCAAATTAAAACATATAGCTAGAACTCAAACCCAAAACAAACAACAAAAAAAATCCTTATTACAGCAGAAAATTCTGTTGTTAGTTAGCCAGAAATTTCCATCCCCATCAATAAAAGTTAATTGGATACATTTTTTTTGCTGTAGCACCTGCTGAAATTAGTCAGCTATCTAAAAATTGCACGGAGAATTAGAAAGTTAGAAGATGTACTGAAGTGTATAATGTTCTTTGGCATAAGCAAAGTAAATTGCCTGTAGTGTTCAGAGATGTGTAGATTAGGTGGGTTATAGCGGGGTGGGTCTGGGTGGGATGCTTTGAGGTTTGGTGTGGACTGGTTGGGCCGAAGGGCCTGTTTCCACACTGTAGGGATTCTATGAATAATGAGACATACAGCAGGGTATCATTTTGACAAATGGGGTCACTTCCCCATCTAAATATGCACACTGTTGATTTAAATGATTAATATAGAAAGTACTACAGAAACCCAGCAGGCCAGGCAGCATCTGTGGAAAGAATCAAAGTTAATATTTCAAGTCCGATATGACTTTGCTTCAGAACTCTTCTTTGATTGATTACTTTACAGATGCCTGGTTTAAAGACATATATCTTCAGTGTGGAAAATTAACTGAAACTGGTTCAGCTTGGGAAATGTTATTCAGTTGCTGGTTTAATTGAACGTTCACCTTCTGCAAATTGAATGTTTGTTCCCCATCTGCTCAATTCAGTTCAGGCACGAGAGGGTATTAGATATTGACAGGAAAACAGACACACAAATGTCACATTTTACCTTGTGAATACAAACCCTCTGATCTCAGACTACTCTGATTCAGCATTCAGGTAGAGAAGGCTTGTCTTCTGTAACAAACTCAATAACTTCATGTCATCTTTGAGAATAATTTCACTATACTTTGTGTGGGCAACAAACATTATTTTCCACAGTGGATATGCATATCAAATTGCCTGCCTCTTTGTAGGATACGTGGAACAGTCCCTCTTCTGCTGTTACACTGGCACTATCCCCCACCTCTTCCTCTGCTACATTGGTGACTGTATCAGCGCTGCCTCGTGCTCCCACAAGGAGCTTGAACAGTTCATCCACTTTACTAACACCTTTCAACCCAACCTCAAGTTCACCTGGACCATTTCTGATACCTCCCTCTCCTTCCTGGACCTATCTGTCTCCATCTCTGGTAACAGCCTCAACACCAACATCTATGTCAAACCCACTGACTCCCACAGCTACCTAGACTACACCTCCTCGCACCCACCTTCCTGAAGAATGTGATCCCCTACTCCCAATTCCTCCACCTCTGCCGCATCTGCTCCCAAGATGGGGTGTTCCACTCCTGCACATCCCAGATGTCCTCCTATTTCAAGGACCGCCACTTCCCCACCTCCAGTGATCAAACATGCCCTCAACCACTTCTCTTGCATTTACCGCACTTCTGCCCTCACACACCCTTCCCCAACAAAAACAAAGACAGAATCCTCTCTGTCCTCATATACCACCCCACCAACCTCTGTATTCAACATATCATTCTCCGCCACTTCTGCCACCTACAATCTGACCCCATGACCAAAGAGATATTCCCCCCCCAACCCTATCTGCCTTTTGTAGGATCGCTCTCTCTGCGACTCCCTCGTCCGCTCCACACTCCCCACAAGCCCCACCACCCCGGGCACCTTTCCCTGCAACCGCAGGAAGTGCTACACCTGCCCCCATACCTCCCCCACTCACCTCCATCCAAGGCCCAAAGCAAACCTTTCATATCCAACAGGGGTTCACCTGTACATCCTCCAACCTGGTCTACTGTATCCGTTGCTCCCAATGTGGCCTCCTTTATATCAATGAGATCGAACGCAGACTCGGGGACCGTTTTGTGGAGCATCTGCACTCTGTACACAACAAATGACAACATCTTCCCATCACGAACCATTTTAACTCCCCCTCCCACTCCATGGGTGACATGTCCATCCTGGGCCTCCTCCAGTGTTACAATGACGCCACCCGCAAACTGGAGGAGCAGCACCTCATATTCCGCCTCAGGAGCCTACAGCCTGATGGTCTTAACATAGAATTCACCGGTTTTAAAATCCCCCCACCCCTGGCCTCATCCCATGACCAACCCTCCCTCTCATCCCCACCTCCTCGACCTGACACAACCTGTCCATCTTCTTCCCCAACTATCCGCTCCTCCCACCTCACTGACCAATCCCCACCACTGCCTACCTGCACGCACCTATCACTGTCCCACCTACCTTCTCCCAGCCCCACCCGTCCTCTCTCTATTTATTTCAGAGCTCCCTTCCCCCTCTCCCATTTCTGAAGCAGGGTCCCGGCCTGAAACATCAGCTTTCCTGCTCCTCTGATGCTGCCTGGCCTGCTGTGTTCCTCCAGCTCCACACTGTGTTATCTCTGACTCTAGCATCTGCAGTTCTTACTGTCTCCATATCAAAATGTAATCATGTTTTGGATTGGAAATTTGGAATATGATGAAGGTTAACTAAAAGTCAAGCATTGCAAAACGTAGCAAAATATACTGGTGCAAATGAAATCATTTGAATATTTTGGAAAGTTACAGAATGTTCCCTTATCTGTCAAAGTTACTTGTTTTTTCATTAAGGAATAGCATTTAAGTTATCTGAGGAAGATTTGGTGAGTAAAAATGTCCATTACAGCTATCATTTAGCATCAAAATGTGAAAGTAGAAGTCTGAACTCATTCATCATATTTACATAACAGGAATTAACACTGATTGCTTCATATATACCTTTCTCAATGAAGCATTTTGGGGTGACCATATATGAATAATGTGAGACAATAGGTGGAAGTGCTAGGTGAAAGTCCCTAGCTCCTGTTGTGATCACTCAGCAGTCGATCAATTAGCTGATGGCAGGAAGATGCATCGACAAACCTGCTGTTATATTACCCAAAGGAAAATGCTAGTGGTGTGTTTAAAGGACCAGCACCCGATGTCTCTTTGCAGATTTGGAAAGAGGAAGCTGCAGTCAAATGGAGGAACTATATCAAATGTGTATTAATTACCTCTCTGCCACCAGCTCCTAATCTGTTTGTGACCACTGTCCCTCCTCTACTCTGCCTGTGACACATGCTCAGCCTGTTATTGCCCCACCTATTTGCCGGTGAACACCCACATCTGCCTGGGAACTCATTTGTCTGCCTGTGAACTGAGGTAATCTTTGGAAACTTAGTCGCTGTTGTGAAATATGACAGACATTTACACACAGCAAGATCCCATTGACAGCAATGAGAGAATGACCAGAGAATCTGTTTCCATAATGTTGAATGATGAATAAATATTATTCAGGGCACTACAGCGACTCCCCTACTAGTCTTCAAATAGAGCCAGTGGATATTTTCTTACATTATGAATGTGATGTCAGGGAAACCCTTTCTCACAGAGTGAATAGTTAGGAACACATTGCCTGGAAATGTAATGACTGCAGGTTCAATCAAGGTATTTCAGAGGGCATTGGATGACTATTTGAATAGAAACAATGTTCAGCATTATGGACAAAAGGGAGGAGATTGGCACTTAGTTAAAATGCTCAGAGAGCCATTACAGACATGATGGACCAAAAGTTTTCCTCTTATATTGTAACAATTCTGTAATTCTGTGATGTCCACTCAAGAGGACATTTGGAGAATGTCAGAAAGCATTGAGGTTAGATTGAATTAGCTTTATTGTTAAATGAACTCACATGAGTGCAGTGAAAAGTTTACAAGTCACCACTTATGGCGCCATATTGGGTACAAGGTACCTCGGTATAGACTCTTCAGTATAAGTTCTTAGGAAAACATATCAGAAAAATAAAGAAATATAAAGTCCAGCATTACAAATCATAGGAATAAATTAGAAAAATAAGGGAAAGAAGGCTCAGAACAACAGTCCTTCCAACCCAGTCCACGCTGGCACCTAGCTCCAGGTGGGTGAAGTAGTCAATCTATCTCAGCATTTCTTTGCTTGTCTTAACTTGTGCTACAGGAAAACTGGGATAAAAAAGAAGTCTGCATCTTGTCTTGAGGTATGAGCAGAAAATAGTTTGCAATTACAAGACTGCAGAGGTGAAGAAAGCAGGCCATATGCTGACAGGAGACTAGTTGCCAAGACAGTAAATATACAATGAAACATAACAACTGACCTGGGGTCTTCAATATGTAGATGTTCTGAAAAGAATCCTATTCTTGTAAATCTGCATTAAGTATCTATTGAACGCATTAGCATGAATATTTGTCTCTTTCCAAACTCATAACTATTAATTGTTCTTAACCTACAGCCACGGATCTACACTAACTGATGGCATAGCCTTGGTTGATTGAGCATGAAATAGCCCATATGGTACATAGCATTTTACTGCCGAACAGTCAAAATATTTATGTGCTAAAAGTTCATTCGCTCCTGCTTTAAAACACAGATGTTGTGATTTGGATTCTGTTCCTGTTGAGACAGGCAGGACACAAACTTGATGCTGCTTTCTTATCTGAATGATTGTAGCATTGAGCTCAATACAGCCTGTACTTCTGGCTGGGTGCTGACTCAACAGGAGCATCACAGTGTGCAAGCGTTAGCAAGCCTCCCAACTGACCTCAAACTCTTAAAGGCAATTTGTTTGTCTTAAAGGGTCACTGCACTGAATGATAGGAGGGTGCAGCTTGCTGTGACCAGAAAGAAAGGGAATGGAATACTAAGACAGAGAAAGGTCTCTGTCTTTCTTGGATATGGTGTTTGACCATGATGTTGACAGCAGGAGAGATGTTGGGAGCTGAGTTATGTACAAAGATGAGTTATTCCACTGCCGGGAATGAAAGCAGGACTCAAGCTGATGCAGACAAGTAGTGGGATCTTCATAGAATCCTTACAGTGCACAAAGAGGCCATTCAGCCTATTGAGACCACTCTGACCTCCAAAGAACAACCCATTCAGACCCACCCCCCTACCTATCCTGTTACCCTGCAGTTATCATGGCTAATCCACCTAGCTCGCACGTCCCTGGACACTAAGGGGTAATTTAACAAGGCCAATCCACTTAACCTGCACATCTTTGGACTGTGGGAGGAAACCACAGCACCCAGACAGATATGGGGAAAATGTGCAAACTCCACGCAGACAGTCGCCCGAGGGTGGAATTGAATGCGGGTCCCTGGCGCTGTGAGCCAGCAGTGCTAAACATTGAGCCAGCATGCTGAGCAATGTTTTTCTGCCAATGGCCAATCAAGATGCTGCCAGTGGGTCTGCTATCCAGTGGAAGTGGGTAGCACACCTTTCAGAAGTGCTGACCTAATGAGAGGATAACAGCTCAGCAACATCCATTACAGTGGGGGTCACTCCTGAAACAGTAGGAAAGAAGTTGAGGGTTTTGTCATGTTAACATGGCCTCTGCATAGAGATAATCTTTTAGCTAACTGTACCAGGGTAGGGTTGGCCGGCCCAAATGACCTATCTTCCAGCAATGGTGTCACTGCTATTTGTGGGTGCTGGAACCATTAATCCAAGAAGCATAACTAAAATACAGTGCCAGCTTCGAGGTTGACAGAGTTTTCAGCCTGTGCCTAGAGTTGTACCACCTCTGTTACTTTTTGCTGTGGCTTTTCTTTAGTTGTTTTACCTTTTTGTGGTCCTGAGAAGTTACATTTATCTTGAGTTTGTGCTTTAAAACTGCATACATCTGTTTTTAACCTCCTCCCGTCTAACAACCCTGCTGGAATGCCCATTATTCAATAGTCTTGCTGTATAACCAAGTAGAGGCAATTCTCAGTTTGCATTCTTATGCATTAGTGTACTCACAATCTTGACCAATCTTTCTGCCTCTCCAATCAAGTGAGGATTGAGTAGAAATCTTGTCACCTGCTTATAATGCCTGCCTCCAAAATGAACTTCCTGAAATCCTTGTTCACCGACTGAGGCCCAAAGTCCAACATTAATTCTCTGGGAAAACAGGTTTTGCAAGAGTCTGAGATAACAAGGTGTAGAGCTGGATGAACACAGCAGGCCAAGCAGCATCAGAGGAGCAGGAAAGCTGACATTTCGGGCCTAGACCCTTCTTCAGAAAATTCAGAAAAGAGTCTTCTCTGCACTGAGTCAGCTGGAGTTGAATGAAATCTTGCCATTTCAATCTATCTTGAATAATGGTCCACAGACTGATGTATCTTTACTCTAGAATCAAACAAATCCATTGCTAGACTTTCCTATGGCCTTTCTGAAAATCTTGATGAAATCATTGACTCTGTAGTCACTTGGCTATGCGTGACCTACATCAGCATGACAAAATGTAATGCTATGTGTCTTTTGAAATAAAAACAGAAATTGCTGAAGAAATTCAGCTGGTCCGGCAGCATCTGTGGAAAGAGAAACAGAGTTAATGTTTCAGGTCCAGTGACCCTTTCTGTTTAGATTTTTTTTCTTTTTGGAATGTCTGGCTGTCACATTGCCTCTCGTGCTCTACGCTCTGCACTTTGAGACTCGTAATTATTCCCAGGGAATTTCTGTGTGGCTTTTTCTTCGCATTTTGGTATCATCATTTTATGGTCAAACACCAATAAATCTTCCACTATTATCAGATGTTGTTTCTGTTTGTGCTATTTCTTCGGCACATGGTTTGTTAGACAATATTTCAGTCACCCTTGTAGACAGGGTCAACTGATTTTTGTTCACTCCTTGTCAGATTTTTGTGCTGCACAAACTTCCTTGTGTTTTCCCTCAGTTTCCAGTAAAATGTTGAAATGGCTCAATCCTTTGGGATATTTAATTCTGATTAGAATCATGTGCACAGACCTTTTCCACTTGTGCAGAACAATGGTTCAGTGATTAACATTGCTGCCTCACAGTGTCAGGGATCTGGGTTCAATTCCACCCTCAGGCGACTGCCTGTGTGGAGTTTGCATATTCTCCCTGTGTCTGTGTGGGTTTCCTCTGGGTGCTCTGGTTTCCTCCCACCGTCCAAAGATGTGCAGGTTAGGTGGATTAGCCACAAGAAATGCAAGGATTAGGTGGGTCTAGTTGGGACGCTCTTCAGAGGGTCAGTGCGCACTCGATGGGCTGAATAGCCTGCTTCCACATTATAGGGATTCTATGAAGAGCCTTGCATTTCCCCCTTCAAATAATACATCCAATATGCTTTTAAAAGTTCTCCCTGATTCTGTCTCCACCACCTTTAGTAACTGTATACTCCAAAGCAATAATAACTTGCTGTGTAAGGCTATTCTTCTTCATCTGCCTTCTATTTCTTTTGGCCAAGTACCTCAAACTGATAATAGCACCCCTTAATATAATAACCATCCCATTTATTATGAAACTAATACAACCAGGTGAAAGACATGGAATGTAATTCTTAAAATGAATTGGTTGAAAATGATAGAGTCATCATATCATAGAATCATACAGCACGACATCAGGTCCGTTGGTCCAACTAGCCCACGCCATATTCCCAAACTAAACTAGTCCCACCTGCCTGCGTTTGGCCATTATCATAATACCATAAGATCATAAGACCGTAAGATATGAGCAGAAATTAGGTCATTCAGCCCATCGAGCCCGCTGCACCATTCAATCATGCAGATAAGTTCCTCAACCCTATTTTCCTGCTTTTTCCCCATAACCCTTGATCTCCTTGATAATCAAGAACCTATCTATCTCAGTCTTAAATGTGCTCAATGACCTGGCCTCCACAGCCTTCTGTGGCAGTGAATTCCATAGATTCACCACTCTCTGGCTGAAGAAGTTTCTCTTTATCTCCGTTCTAAAAGGTCTTCCCATTACTCTAAGGCTGTGCCCTCAGGTCCTAGTCTCTCCTGCCAATGGAAACATTTTCCAAACATCCATTGTGTCCAGGCCATTCAATATTCTGTAAGTTTCAATTAGAACCCCACCTCATCTTTCTAAATCCAATGAGTATAGACCCAGAGTCCTCAAACGTTCCTCATATGTTAAGTCATTCATTCCTGGGATCATGCACTTCCAAGTATTCAGAAATCTCATCCTTCACAATGGACTCCAAAATCTACCAACAGCTGAGGTCAGGCTAATCAGCCTGTAACTTCCTGTCTTTTGCCTTACTCCCTTCTTAAACAGGGGGTTCCTTTAGCAATTTCCAGTCCCTGACTCTAATGATTCCTGAAAGATTGCCATAGGACCTCCACTATCTCTTCAACTATCTCTTTCTGAACTCTAGGCTGTAGTCCATCAGGTCCAGGTGATTTGTCCACCTTCAGACCAATCAATTTTTCTAGCACCTTCTCCTTGATGATGGCCACCACACTCAACACTTCCCAAGGCCCTACCATTAGTTGTATAAGTCCTGCCCTTGTTTGTTTTACCAAAATGCAACATCTTACATCTATTCAAATTAAACTCTATCTGCCACTCTTCAGCCCAGTGACCCAATTGATCAAGATCTCTTTGTAATTTTAGATAACCTTCTTCATTGTCCACTACACCATCAGTTTACTATGGATGTCCTTCAGTTAGTTGCTGTAAATTCAGAAGAAAATTGGCAGGTGCTCTTTCCTGTCTCTGTTGGGGATTTTGACAATTATTCTGCACATACACTCCAAAGAGGTGCAAGTTAGGTGGATTTGCCATGCTAAATTACCCAGTGTTCAGGTATATGTATGTTAGGTGTGTTAGCCATGGGAAATGCAGGGTTATCGGGACCGGTTAGGAGGTTGGGTATGTGTTGGATGCTCTTCGGAGGGTTGGTCTGGACTCATTGGGCCAAATGGCCTGTTTCCACACTGCAGGGATTCTATTCTATGGATAAGAGTTTCTAAGGAAATTCACGGTGATTGATTCTGGAGGTACAGTATTAAGATTTTTGTTTCTGTTTATTACATAAAATCTGTGTAGTTTATTTATTACTTATCATTTTCAAAATTTATTGGGTCATGAAATTGTGCACTGAAATGCTTTGTTCAAATTTATTTCAGACTGCGTTAGCACTGAGGCCATGTCACTAAGCTCCAGGACTCCAGCTGACATGTTAGTGTCGTAGTGAATGGTGGAGGGGCTGCCTTTCAGATAAGTTGTCTCCTTACTCTGTGGTGAGGTTCTCACTTGCTTCAAGAAGACCACTATCATCCTGGTGCCAAAGAAAACTCAGGCAATGTGCTGAGAGCCCCATGGCTCTGACATCCAGCATTATGAAATGCTTTGAGAGGTTAGGAATGGTACACATCAACTCCAGCCTCCCAGACTGCTTTGATCCACTACAATTCACTTAACATCACAATAGGTCCATAGCAGACACTATCTCCTTGGCCCTACACTCATCCCTGGAACATCTGGATAACAATGATGAGACAGAGTACAGGAAAGAGATAGATAGCTCAGTGGAATGGTATAAAGATGAACATTTTTCCCTCAAATATCAGCAAAGTGAAGAGCTGGTCATTAACTTTAGGAAGTGGAGTGGAGGACACTCCCCTGTCTATATCGATGGTGCTGAGGTGGAGATGGTCGAGAGCTTCATGTTCCTTGGAGTAAATATCACCAACAATCTGTCCTGGCCCACCACATCAAGGCGACAGTCAAGAAAGTTCACCAACGCCTCTAATTCCTCAGGAGGTTAGAGAAATTCAGCATGTCCACAAGGACTCTTATCAATTTTTATAGATGCACCACAGAAAGTACCCTATCTGGATGCATCACAGCTTGGTATAACAACTGCTCTGCCCAAGACCCCAGGAAAGTACAGAGAGTTGTGAATGCAATCCAGGCCATCATGGAAACCAGCCACCCATCCATTGACTCTGTCTACACTTCCCACCGCCTTGGGAAAGCAGCTAACATCATCAAAGACCCCTCCCACACTTATTATACTCTCTTCCACCCTCTTCCATTGGGCAGAAGATACAAAGGTTTGAAAACACGTACCAACCAAATTCAAGAACAGCTTCTTCCCCACTGTTATCAGATTTATGAACGGACCTCTTTATGTTAGAGTTGATCTTTCTCTGCACCTTCTCTGTAGCTGTAACACTATATTCTGCATTCTGAGCACCTTTAACATGTGATCAATGGATTTAGATTTATTTAATACATTTAATATTGCCACTTGTAGCTAGGTACAGTGAAATATTTGTAATGATGCCACGTTCTAGTTCCATCTTGGATTACAGAATAAATTACTGAATACATTGTACAAATGATAAAATACTGAATAAATTAACATTAAATTGACACTACTGAGGCTGGAACGGCTTCAAAAGTTCATCTTCCCCTCTCCGTAGACTTCACACACTCTGCTCCTCCAGTCACCGCCATCCGACACCATCCCCAGGATCCTGGCAATCTGCTCTTTCTCTACCGCCACTGGTGCCATCGTTTCTGTGTTCACCAGCTCTGAGCTGGAGGTGGTCTCATTGCATGGCTCCCACACCTCCTCCAACGCTGGACATCGACCAGCAGGGTCCTAGCTCTGGGTCAACCGACTGGGTCCTGGCTCGCCTTCCGAAGCTGCCTCCCAAGATGGAACGGGGATGGAGATACACGGGGCCCCGGCTTCCCACAGGAAGACATCAGGGAGGAGGCCCCAGAACAACCAAAAGAGAACAAACATTACCAAGCTGGAAAGACAACGATGAAGCCATGTGGATGTGGCAGCACGCACCACGTGAGCCATGAGCGGCCGAGCCCCGTGCTCAGGAGCCAGATGCTGCTGACCACCACCCCTCCTGCTGCCATGTTGGATAATGCTATATAAAGGCTAAACCATTCTTTCATAAGTCAAAATATTTGAAGTTTCAGCAGACTGAATTGCATTTGGCTGCCTTGAAGTCAGAAATACTTGGCCCAATTACTGTCTTAGTTGTCTTCTGGGCAGGAAAATCAGTAATTGTAAGATTATTAGATAGTGAAGGAAGGTGCAGAATTTTACCTCTGACTGACAAGCATCCTCAGAAGAAAGGAATGAAAAATGGCATGCAATGACGTTGGGTCATCAACATGTGAATGGCATTTTACGGAAGACAGATGGCTCTACCCACCATCTGATTAAGGCCCGTTGCTAATTAAAGTCCCACTGAGGAAGATTTGTGCAGACTGAAGTATTATTTGCAAGCCCTGTAGCAGATGTTACATGGATAGACCATACGGTTGGTGGGGGTGGGGGGCTAGTGGTGGTTGGGTGGGGGGAGACGTGGTCGGTTTAAATCAATGACAATGGGGCAGTAAATGCATGAACCTAAAGGACTTGGCCTTTACACTAAATCAGAAGGAAAATGAAGGACAGAAATCAATGGCTCATCTGGACCCACCTGAGAACTTGGACTTCTTGAACAATTATCTTGTAAGTGACTTTTCCAGCATTTCCAGCAGACACTGACTGATCTGCTGCTTGTGGCAATTCAAAGAGTCACCAAACGCTCAATGGAGGAGGGACATGTATAGCAAAAAATGAAATGGTAGTTCCCACGACATGAATGAACTCCACCAATGTCTGATCCAAGGTGTGCATATCCTTTGGAATCATCACCAGTTCTTCACCCACCTCAGGCTGTACGTCTGGCAGGTTTAGGAGGCTTGTCACCAGCCTGGGGATTGGACTATGTCTATATCCACCCAGTGCTCGGGGCCTTGGCTCTTGTTGTTGTTAATGGTGTGATCTACCTGATCAGTGATAGTGAAATGCAATTATCATGCTAACACTATCATGAAGTCGATGAGTGCTTCTAACTATAAATTCATTTCCTTTATGGATAATCTCAAACTCCCTTCCATAAATTTTACTTCAGAAAGTTATCAATGACATCCTGTGAAAAGGTTTTAAAAAGTGTGATGTGTCAGTGAAAGGAGTTTACAGAGTGAGTGTGTTTCTCAGCTTCTTTAGCTCCAGTACTTCTCAAAACCTGATAAACTCTCAACATCAATCGAAAAAAAATCTGTCTTGATTCCTGATTGCCTTGGTGACGAACATTGGTCTGTACCTTATCGCTGACTTTGATAGGCTTATTGCTCAGTCTTAACAACCTTCAGTTGTCTCCACATGTCTTTCCATTTATGCAATCTCACTGAGTTATATCGTTAAATATTACCAGATTTAGCACCACAAGGGTTCTGGGCACAATTAAAATACCAGCAAATGCAGCACTTCCTTTAAACTTTTCTTTGTGGGAATGTGTCAAAATATTCAAATAGCATTAAAGCTCTAGGTGAAGTACATTTTTAATCAAAGTACTTCACTTTTCAATAAAGGAAATAATGAGTTAAACATAAATCTCTTTGACATTTAGATACAAAACATTGTTTAATTCCTGAATGGAAACACTCAAGTCAGTTTCACCAATGTAGCCAATCCCAGACTTTCTCAGAGTTCCACATCTCACAGTCAGGTCTGCATTTATGGTGCTCACCCTTTTCTTCAATGGTCACTTGAAGACAACTCTAGTAAGCCGCATCACTGAAGCAGGAGAGAAACAACCAAGACCAAAGGTCTTCATAGAACAAACAAAAAAGCAATTAACGGCTTGTTTGTACTTTTACATTTATTTCTACATTTACAAATCTACATTTTTTCTCGAAGAAGAGAGCTTGAATTTTGTTTTTTTTAATATCTATTTGTGATATACTAAAGCACATTGGAGGACAATGCATTTCGGAATGAGTGCACAATCAAATGTTACTATAATACATTACAAAAATATGTTCCATATCTATTGAAACAGAAAGATGTGGAGTCACCTTACCTGTTTGCTGCATGGTGTTTAGCAAGTCATGATAATCCTCTTGGAATGCTACTTTGGTTAAGGAAAGAAAACAATTTATAGTATCTTATAGTCCAAAGATGTGCAGGTTAGGGTGGATTGGCCATGCTAAATTGCCCACAGTGTCCAAGGATGTGCAGGCTAGGTGGATTAGACATGGGAAATGCAGGGTTACAGGGATAAGCTAGGTGAGTGCGATGTTCTTTGGAGGGTCAGTTGGACTTGATAGCCCGAATGACCTGCTTCCGCACTGTAGGGATTCTATGAAACCAATTAACTGCAAGTGCATCTCACCTGAAGAAGTACTTCAAGGACCAACTCGCAGGTAAAGTGATTTTGAATAACTCCTGCTAGTGTGAACTGTTCTGAAGGCGCTATATTGAGTTCCCAGATTTGGTTGCTTTATCACAGATTGGGAAAAGGATTAGGTGACATATCCCACAAAGGCTGTAACCGGCATGTGGGCTGCAGCTCAATAGGGAGATGAAGAGACTAGGGAGCAGTCAAGCTCCATATCATTCATACAACTTCCAACCAGATTCCTCCATTAAGCAGCTCATTACCAGTAACGGGAGGTTGTCTGACAATCTGTCAATGCAACAGTACATCAGTGTGCATGCCTGACAGCATTCCCCCACATGCTACCCTCATAGAGGTCTTCACAAGTCCCCTGTAGCAGAACTGGTTTCAGTGAGTTGGCATACAGGCTATCCTTTGCCTTTGACCTTGTTGCAGCTCACTTGTGCATTCTCACCACATGCTGATCCCAAATCTATATTTGTCTCCTAAGTACATGTCACATCAGAATGCCACGCTGGTAGTTGTGAGGGTCAGGTCAAGTGGCATCGTCTCTTCCTCAGTAATTTCTCCCACTCCTGTCAATGTCTATCATTAAGGTAGCCAGCACTGGATCCGTGACCCTAGAGCCATTGCTCTGTCCTGGTGTCCCATTTTTAACAGCAACTATATTTAAAACTGACTTCACTGCTTATAGAGTGCTTTAGGATGCCCTGAGATGATGAAAGGTGCTATATAAATGACGGTCCTTCATTCTTTACAAAACTAATTAACAAAATGATGTGGTCATGTATGGTCATTGCACATTTTATTTGAAGAGATTTAAATATGTACTGCTTTCAATGAAGAATAATACCATGCAATTTAAAAATTATACCCAGAGAGTACACCCATGACCCCATGCTACCACAGGAGCACATGGGATGTATTATTAGAGCAAGCATAAAGATATCAATGCCGTAATGTTACAACCTTGCTCCCAGTGAATACTTTATCATAAGTACAGATTGAAGAATTCTCCCTGTATAATAAATCTCACTTTAGTGAGATTTTTATCTCCTTAATCTACCTTTTCTTCAAAAAAAAAATTCAGGGTTTGTGAATGTCATTTGCTACACCAGTGTTCATTGCCCATCTCTAATTACTCAAAGGGCTGTTAAGAATCAAACATTCTGCCATAGGTCTGGAGTCTGCTTAGGCCAGACTAAGTAAGGATGGCAGATTTCCTTCCTTAAAGGAAGCCAGACAAGTTTTTAATTGTATTGGTTAAACTCTGTTGGCTTTTAATTTCCAGATTCAATATCATCTGCCACAGTGAGTTTCAAACCCATGTCTCCAGAGGTTAGCCGGGAAACTCTGGTTTAATAATTCAGTCACATTACTATTATGGCACCAACACCCCAGAATAGAAATTGGAGAGTGGCCATTGGCAAAAGCAATCTTAATGAAAGATGCAGGATAAATGAAGGGGCTTGGACAGCGTGGATATTCAGATGATGTTTCCACTAATGGAGGAATCTCAAACTAGGGTATATAAATGCGAGATAACAAGACGCTCATTTAAAGCGGAGAGGTAAAAAGTTTTTTTTTGCCCTCAGAGGCTAGTAAATGTCTCTCTCCAGCAGACAGTTGGGGAGGTTAGGTCGCTTAAAATATTTCAAGAGGAGGTAGACAGATTTTTGAAATATTGGGAAGTTGAGGGCTGACACAAACGAGGAGTGAAGGCCTGGGGCAGATCAGCCAAGACCATATTGAATGATGGGGCAGGCTTGAAGAGCTGACTGGTTTATTCCTGTCCCTATTTTTTATGTTAATGCGGGGAAAATCAGATACCATTCTTCATATTTCTGCATTTAACTGTATGTTTACGAACTTTTTTGTTATAGAGTAATAGAGTTATACAGCACAGAAACAGACCCTTCAGTCCAAGTCATCCATGCCGACCAGATATCCTAAACTGATCTAGTCCCATTTGCCAGCATTTGGCCCATGTCCCTCTAAGCCCTTCCTATTCATGTACCCATCCAGATGCCTTTTAAATGTTGTAATTGTACCAGCCTCTACCACTTCCTCTGGCAGCTCGTTCCACACACTCACCACACTCTGCGTGAAAAAGTTACCCCTCAGCTCCCTTTTAAATCTTTCCCCTCTCACCTTAAACCTATGTCCTCTAGTTTTGGACACCCCTACCCCAGGACAAAGGCTTTAGCTATTTATCCTTTCCATGCCCCTCATGACTTTATAACCCTCGGTAAGGTCACCCTTCAGCCTCTGACACTCCAGGGAAAATAGTCCCAGCCTATTCAGCCTCTCCCTATAGTCGAACTCTCCAAACTTGTAATGGAGTTCTGAGGAAGGGTCACCGGACCCAAAACGTTAACTCTGTTTTTTCCTTGACAGATGCTGCCAGACCTGCTGAGCTTTTCCAGCAACTTTGTTTTTGTTCCTGATTTACAGCATCTGCAGTTCTCTCGGTTTTTATTTAGTCTCCAAACTTGTAAATCTTTTCAGAACCCTTTCAAGTTTAACAACACCTTTCCTATAGCAGGGAGACCCGAAATGAATGCAGTCTTCCAGAAGTGGCCTAACCAATTGTTCTATGTTCTATGTTCAATGTCCTGTACAGCCGCAACATGACATTTTTATATAGCCCCTTTATCCTTTTAGCATTAAGTCATATAACCTGGGATGTTTGGGATATGAGACAACAAGGTGCAGGGCTGGATGAACACAGCAGGCCAAGCAGCATCATAGGAGCAGAGAGGCTGACGTTTCGGGCCTAGACCCTTCATCAGAAAAGGGGGAGGGGAAGGGGGTTTTGAAATAAATAGGGAGAGAGTGGGAGGCGGATAGAAGAGGGATAGAGGAGAGGATAGGTGGAGAGGAAACAAACAGGTCGAAGAGGCGGGGATGGGGCCAGGAAAGGTGAGTGTAGGTAGGGAGTTAGGAAGGGGATAGGTCAGTCCAGGGAGGACGGACAGGTCAAGGGGGCGGGATGAGGTT
>NC_063337.1:105814767-105872644 GCF_021869965.1 Rhincodon typus | reverse complement strand
CCAGCTCTACACCTTGTTATCTCAGATTCTCCAGCATCTGCAGTCCCTACTATCTCTCCCATCAGATGTGATTGGTAGCCAGGGACATTTTTAGAACAGACCAAATGGAGATGTGGTTAAAGAATTGATCGAGTTGCCTTAAAGTGCTTAGCAAGAGACAAAGTAAGCTGAAGACTAGCGAAAAATATGGTCTGGGTCATTAATTGTGAAACCTCACTGAACTACAACTTTCAAAGAAGTATTCATGGTCATTTTCGTTGTAAACATATTTTGACAAAAACAAATGCAGGATAAGTTAATCGATTGCGCAGAACTATTATTAAAACATACGATTAAACACTATTCATATGAATTTGGAAGTTTTGGTTAGGTTTTGCGATTATGCGTATTGACCAACAGGAAGTTCCGCCGTGTGTTTTACATCTCCAAACTTCAACATCGAAAAGAACAAAAACAGAAATAGCTGGAAAGACTCAGCTGGTCTGACAGTATTTGTGGAGAGAAAGTTCTGAGTAAGGTCACTAGACCCGAAACGTTAATTCTGGTATATCTTCACAGATGCTTTCAAGGAATTTCTGATTTTGTTTTTGATTTCCAGCATCTGCAGTTTTTTTTGTTGTTTATTAGTGTTTAAACATCCCTATCACACGATTGACAAATTCACGCAAAGTCCAAGTTTATTGACTTTATCCAGAATTTCAAAGCTCCTTTCAGTTGGAGATTTGCTGTGAATGTGCTTGGAGAAATGTTTTTTGCTGAATGGGATAATGAAGGAATCCAAAAAAAAAACAGTTGGGCAGTATTAAGGGAAAGCTTTCTGACTATCAGATTTTCATATGAGTGCTGGCGTTATTAGCACGAAACTGCTGATTTCCCGTCAGTGAAACTTAAAAGTACAGAGGGGAATGATATGATAGTTACTCCTGCTTTCTGGATTTGATATCCCGTAATTCAGGCGCAGGAATTCAACCTTCTGTTTCTGTCTACCCTTCAATTTATTTTCCGCGTGTTGTGTCGCACTGTTGGGACGCACACGCATTTTACCTGCAGTCGGTTGAACGAAAAGGGAAAAGTGAAAAGATCAGATTTTCAAATTACACTGAATTGTTTTCCGATTCCTCTGGGCTCGGGATGGGAGGATAATGTGTCGTTTCAGGGATTAAGATTTCCAGATATACTTGAGGGAGAGATAGTGATCCTTCCATGAAATGTAATTGCTTATGCGATCAAGCAAAAATAAGTGCCATTAAAACTTCTGTATACAAAAAGTGGGCTCATCGTTTTGAGAACCGTTCACTTTTAAACCAATCATCCTGTTTTGTGGCATGTTAGGACACAGCTTGAGCTTTATTCAACCAGGGGATGAAAGTCTCACCGCCTAGGCTAGCATTTATTACCCATCCCTAATTGCCTAGAGGGCAGTTAAGAAACAACCACTTTGCTGTGGAGTCACATGGAGGCCAGACTAGGTAAGGATGGCAGTTTCCTTCCCCGAAAGGACATTAGTGAGCCAGATGGGTTTTTCCTAACAATAGACAGTTTCAAGGTCAGCAGTAGACTCTTAATTCCAGGTTTTTACTGAATTCACATATCACCATGACAGGATTAAAGCTCAGCTCCCCAGGATATGGCCTGGGTCTCTGGATTAACAGCCCAATGATAATACCACTAGGCTGTTGCCTCTTATGTGAGCCTTGAAGGCCATCACATCCTGAGTGCAACTTGTACCTAGACTTTCTGACCCAAAGGGAGGTACAATATCAATGCTCCACAAGACCTTTAGGATCACAAAACATAGGAGCAGAAAAAGGCCATCCAGCTCGTCAAGTCTGATATGAATAGGAAGGGTTTAGAGGGATATGGGACAAATACTGGCAAATGGAACTAGGTTAGATTGGGAAGTCTAGTTGGTGTAAGCCAGTTGGGCCAAAGGGTCTATTTCCATGCTGCATGACTCTGTGATTGGCATTCAATAAAATCATGTTTATCTAATCATCTTCAACTCTGCTTTCCTTCCTTTCCCTTACAATCCTTGATTCCCTAATTCATTAATAATCTGTCTGTCTCAGCCTTGAATATAATTAACTACCAAACATCTACAGGCCTCTTTGGTAAAGAATTCCACAGATCCATTACTCTCTGAGATAAGAAATTCCTCCTCATCTGTGTCTTAAATGTGTGACCCTTATTCTGAGGTTATGCCCTCTGGTCCTAGACTCTCCCACACGGGGAAGTAGCCTTTCTACACCTCCCCTGTCAAATCCCCTAAGAAACTTAAATGTTTCAATAGGATTGCCTTTCACTCTTATAAATACATTTTGGTCCTTTGCCACACTTTACTCATTCTTGGAAATGTCTATAATTGATAACAGTGTAAAACAGTACAAAGAACAATTAGTCTTATTAAAGAAATGTTACTAACACTTTTTTTAAAAAAAATTGTTAACATAGAACATAGAACAGTACAGCACAGTACAGGCCCTTCGGCCCACCATGTTGTGCCGACCTATTATCCTACTAAGATCAAACTACTCTGCATACCTTACATTATATTATCATCAATGTGCCTATCCAAGAGCTGCTTAAAAGTCTCTAATGTATCTGACTCCACCGCCAGCAGCGCATTCCACGCACCCACCACTCTCTGTGTAAAGAAGCTACTTCTAACATCTCCCCTATACCTTCCTCCAATCACCTTAAAATGATGCCCCCTTGTAATAATCATTTCTGCCCTGGAAAAAAGTCTCTGGGTATCCATTCTATCTATGCCTCTCATCATCTTGTAAACCTCTATCAATTCACCTCTCATCCTTCTTCACTCCAATTAAAAAAGCCCTAGGTCTCTCAACCTTTCCTCATAAGACCTGCCCTCCAGTCCAGGCAGCATCCTGGTAAATCTCCTCTGCACCCTCTCTAAAGCTTCCACATCCTTCCTATAATGAGGCGACCAGAACTGAACACAATATTCCAAGTGTGGTCTAATCAGAGTTTTATAGAACTGCAGCATAACCTTGCGGCTCTTAAACTCAATTCCCCTGCCAATGAAAGCCAACACACCATACGCCTTCTTTACAACCCTGTCAACTTGGGTAGCAACTTTGAGGGGTCTATAGATGTGGACCCCAAGATCCCTCTGTTCCTCAACACTGCCAAGAATCCTGCCATTAACCATGTATTCTGCATTCAAATTCAACCTTCCAAAATTAATCACTTCACACTTTTCCAGGTTGAATTCCATCTGCCACTTCTTTGCCACTTCCACATTTATCAACCTTTGGTCAGTAAGACTCTTTTCTCTGTTGGCCATTATTTTCTCTTAGATTTTCTTTAATTTATTACAAAATATTGATGGAAATTAATAATAATAAACTGAAATTGAAAATACAGGGATCACAATTCCAAATCAGTGTATAGTACATGGTCAAACCATAATACCGGCAATATAAAATGAAGATATTGGCAGTTGGGGACTTTAAAAGAACTTTACACTCAAGCTATCGAGAGGGGTATTAGCTGATATTTGCGGATAGATTATAAACATTGGAAGATAGATCTGTGGGTAAGATGACTGAACAGAAAGTTAATTCAAGGAAAAATAGCTTTTTGTATTTCAATGTACCCAATGTCAGCGTCATGTTTGACACTTCTAACACAGTGCAAAACCCACTTTCCCTTTAAATTCAATCTTTAAAGGCTCTGGCTAAATAATGCTCATCCCTGAGTTGGAAGGTTATGTGTTTAAACCTTACTTGAGTACAATATCACTTGAAGGTGATGTGGTGGCTCTGGGGTCAACACTGCTGTTTCACATTGCCAGGGGCCTGAGTTCAATTCTATCCTCAGGTGACAGCTAATGTGGAATTTGCACATTCTCCCCATGTCTGTGCAGGTTTTTTCCCTGTGCCTTGTGCAGGCTGTGGTTAAGGTGGTAAGTGGGTTTTTTGTACAGACTTAATGGGCTAAATGGCCTCTATCTGCACAGAGAGGTTCTATGAGTGCAATGCTCTAGTAGCAAATAAGACTTTAAGTTTCTCCAGTGATGTAAAAAATTCCATAGGACTGTTTTTGAGTAAAAGGAAATTTTCCATTGTGTTCTGGCCAATATTTAACCCTTATTCTGTTTGGTGATGTCTGCTTTCTGGACATTATCACATTGTTGTTTGTGGGACCTTGCTGAGTGGAAACTGGCAGTCATGATTACACTGACAAAATAACTTAATTGGCAGTGAATCACTCTGGGTTCTCATCATAAGATTGGAGAAACAATTGTATAATCTTTCTGTTATTGTGCTTCATTTGATTTTTATGAATTATGCAATAAATGAAACATTTTAACATTTTATCCCTTGTGTTGCCCAAAGCAGCAACATGCTGGTTAAAAACCCTTTTACTAAAATGTTGAATGCTTTCATTAGTTGCTGCTATCCTGCTTATAGTTTCACCGAAATGAACATACAACAATTAAAGTTCCATTATGATGCACAATCTGCAAGTGTGATGTTTTGAACCAGTTGCCTGTTAATACCTTTCTAATGCACAGCAAATGCAAAACACTTAATGTTACAGATATAAATGTCTCCAGCAGGATTATTGAAGTCTTTATCTTTCATTTTTAAATTAAATAATGAGCATTTATGGGTATTGCTTTGCTTTTTTTCAATGATGTAGCTCAGTGTAAGTTCTAAAAATGAAAATAATTTTGTTTACTTAGAAAAATGTAAAGTAGAAGGACTCTTCTAAATATTGAGTACACCACATAGGATGACAGATGGCTGATGGAGAGATGTAGACGGTAATTCAATCACACAGTTCTGATGACACCACAAACAAAGCAAAACTTTGATAGTTTATGGATTTCAGCCGACTCATGTGATTAAATTACTACCGAAAGCACATTTGGATTTGTTCTCGTTTATATCATATCATTTATTATTTTATCCAAAAAAAACATTGACTCCATCTTGTGAACTGTCTGAAAGATCAGTAAAGCTAAAAGAGCTAAAGGTGTACAGTAGCACTACAGTGGTGTGATCAGGGAGGCTTTTTGCACAATGGAAACATTATGCACTTTATAGTATATTTTTCAGTCTGGTATTATTTTAATGGGCCATGGGTCATGATCAGGATTTAAATTAACTGATTTAAAATTGCACTGTGCATTGTACTATGCTGCTTACCATAAGAAAAGAAGAAAAAGTGTATTGCTACAGTTCAATCTTAGCATCACACAAGGCATTTTACAGTTGATGACGTTCGGTTGAACTGCAGTTTCTGTTGTAATTTAGAAAATGCAGCAGCCAACAAGTGAGCTCCCACATGCAGTGACCTGATAAGGGTTATATAATCTATTTTATTGATGTTAGTTGACCACTGCTTTTCTTTAAATTAGTGTTGTTGAGTCTTCTACATTTATGACATGGCAGTCAGACCTTGGTTTAACATCTTTTCTGAAAGATGAACATCTTCAATCCTGTGGTCAGTTTGGATTACATGCACAAATATTCAGATTGGAATTAATTATCTCATTCTATTGCCTTAATTTGCACAGTTTATTTATTTCAATGCATGGTACCTTCAACTTTTGTGATTCAGCTATTCACAAAATGTATGTTAAAGGAGAAAGTGTATCAATTACTGGGCAAACTCCGTGCGGGTCGTGTAGAGGAAAACAAAAGTTGGAAATTGAGCCCATGACCTTTTGACTCAGAGAAGAGTGCTTTGATAAAATTACATTAGTTTATTATTTCCAAAACTCAGCTAAAATAACCATGATTTTTTTTCTCGGAATCAGATACAATGCAAATAGACAAATTCACACGGTATGATTATATCATGGGAATACCTTGCCTATTCACACAAAATTATTTTGTTGGGTTATTTGCTGACATTGACAGGTTCAGAACTTTGTTGAACTATATTAAAGTAACAAGCAGAGAATTTCATACAACCATAATAAAGCTTTGCATTCTAACATTGTCCATCTACAGCTTTTGTTCTGTTTTCACTTTCATCCTATTGTATGAGAAAAGCTTGATCCCACGTTTCAAAGGTTTTTGGGCATTTTGCAGGAAGAATTAATATTGCTGAGTTTCCAATTCATAGAAAAAACTAAACAAATGGCAATATATGGAATAAGAGCTGAGAACTTTAATTGTAATTTATTATTACAGTAAATAAGCAACTTCCTTTTAATGTTATTCCACATATTAAATCTCCAGAGTTCTAAGCCAATACAGAGCTTACTTGATGCATATCTTGCAGTCAAATCTTTAAATATATTTTGAAGAATTAAAATAATTACTTTCATAGGATTCCCACTGTCATTTTAGGACAGGACTGATTGTATTTTGTCACAAATGAGCTTCACTGGAGAAAGGGAAGCTTTAAATCATTTTTGTGAGACTGGAAGTGACAGGGATGTTCTTCCAGATTCTACAAAATGAATGTGGACTGGCATGGTGGCTCAGTGGTTAGCACTGCTGCCACATAGCACCAGGGAACTGGGTTCAATATCAGCCTTGGGTAAATGTGTGCGTGTTTACATGTTCTCCCTGTTTCCTCCCACTGTCCAAAGATGTGCAGGTTAGGTGGATTGGTCATGGCAAATGCAGTGTTATGGGGATGGACTGGGATTAGGTGGGTTGCTCCTCAGAAGGGTCAGTGCAGACTGAATGGCCTCTTTCTTCACTGTAGATCTTCTGTTCTATCTTTAACCCATGTCGCCAGCATTGCAATCATGAAACATCCCTCAATGATGTCTTACTTTGCTGCCAGCAGATAACTGCTTGGTGACACAATGTTGTGACAAACCCAAGTCAACAATTGGCAACAGGATGCTATTTAAATGTGACACAGCTTTCAACATGGCTCTGCCTCAAAGTTACCTGAATGGATAGACTGTCAGGTGCTTGAATGGACAATGAACCTGGAATGAATTTAAAGAGCTTAAAAGTAATATTTTCCCAATCTTCCTCCAAGGAAGTTAAAATGGCACATTGTTTTTTTTATTCACTCATGGAACGTCGACATTACTGGCTGGCCAGCATTTATTGCCTGTCCCTAGTTGTCCTTGAGAAGGGTTACAAAGATCACAAAAAATTGCTGGTGTTACATTCCCGTGCAATTGCATGGCTATATATCAGGTCAGTAAACATTCAGACTGCCCACAGATTGATGAATATCTTTGTACCCCACTGAATCTAGGTATTGCCATTTGACCATCATTGCTATCACTGAATTCCACCAATATCAACAGTTTGGGGTTTCCATTGACCAGAAACTGAACCAGTTTAGCCAATATATGTGCACTGGTTGCAACAGTGAATCAGAGGCCGGGAGTATTGCATAACAAGACTTACCTACAAGGCACAAGTCAGAAGTGTGATGGAACACTCCCCTCTGGCCTGGATGAGTGCAGCTTCAGCATCTTCCAAATCCATGACCACTACCATCTGGAAGGCCAGCAAACACATGGGAACCCCACCTGCTGAAAGTTTCTCTCCAAGCCACTTATCATCCTGACGTGGAAATATATCGTCCTTCCCTCAGAAACGCTGAATCAAAACTCCCTCCCTCTGAGCACTGTGAGCACTTGGCCTACACCAAATGGTCTGCATCAGTTCAAGAAGGCAGCTCCCTACAACCTTCTTAAGGGCAAATAGAGATGGGGAAAAATTACTGGCCCAGCCAATGATGCCCACATCACATAAGTGAATGAAATAAGTCTAAGCTAGGCCTCAAACATGCAGCACACATGAACAATTTTTACTACTATTTTGTGGATAGTAAAAAAATAGAGGAGACCTCAACATTTTACAAGCATTTTAAGAAATGTTTACCAAAGTGTATATCACAAAATTCTTTTTTTTAATTCATTCATAGGATGACAGCAACACTGGCTAAGCAGTATTTATTTCCCATCTCTATTTGCCCAGAGGGCAGTTAAGAGTCAACCACATTGTTGTGGGTCTGAAGTCACATGTAGACCATACCAGGTAAGGATGGCAGTTTCTTTCCCTAAAGGACATTAGTGAACCAGATGGGTTTCTGAATTCTCGTGTATTACACTCAACTGTTACAGAATTTCAAAGTTACTTTAATTTATCTGATAAAAAGGAATTAGACTAAAATGCATCCTTAAATCATTTATTGTCCAAGAATTGTAAAAGAGATGGAGGAGCAAGTTTGTAAGGCAGCACCTCACTTAATGATGATGTTGATGAGTTTCTATAGATTTGGAAGAAAGCTTTCATGAATAAATAATTGGAGGTGATGCAGTGGCAGTGAGAGTAGTGTCAGAGATGTGGCTCTCCTGTGAGATGTTAAACTAAGGCTGTACCTAGCTGCCATTTCAGGTGGATGTTAAAAATCTCATTCAAAGAAGCTGAGCAATGTTACTCCCTCAGTGAACACCACAAAAAGCAATGCTCATCTATTCCATAGTTATTTAGCAAACCCATGAACACATTTCACAATGGTGACCATATTTTAAGAAAGGAAAGTTATTGCTTTCCAAGTGCTTAGGGACATCCTGACACCATAAAACCCTATTATTAATAAATTATTAAATGATAATTCTGTCTTTTCATCTAACTTAAACCTCACAGCTATTGTGTAGAGAAATGCATGGGGCAAACAAAGCATTCTATTCCTTTCTGTCCACAGCCAGCATTCTCAGCTCACACCAGCTTCCAATGTGGATTTCTACTGAGAACATGGTGCTAGTTCACCTTGCTTTGTCCCCTTAAGGAAGCCGTGAGGATGGTAGTCAAGGACATAGCAAATCCATTGAGTCATCCTTTACAGATATTGGATGGAACAGGGAGCTGTTCTAGCTTTTTCGTACTTCAGTGCTTGGTGTAATATCACAAGCCCTGTTGTGTGGTCTGACAGAGAGCAATGTTATCACAAAGTCCATATCTGTAAGCTGACCATCATTGACCCAGTCAGTGCAGTGTGGCATTAGAATCTCATCTTGATCAGTTCTATCATCTGCTAAACGGTGGCCCTCATGGACCATCATACACATTATAAATCATTAACCAGGGCTTCCTTTGTCACCTAGCAGCCAGCCCTGTAACCAACATGAAGCAGCAAATCATTACCTACATGGGAGTGCTCCAGAATAAAAGAGTTATGTCAGCTCCCCCAGATATCAAGAACAACAATGGAGGTTTATTTTTATTCATTCACAGGATCAGGCCATTGCTGGCTAGGCCCATCCCTAATTGCCCACAGGGCAGTTAAGAATCAACCACATTGCTATGGATCAGGAGTCACATGTAGTCCAGACCAGGTAAAGATGGAGTTTCCTTCCCTAAAGGACGTTAGTGAACCAGGTGGGTTTTCCCTGACAATTGAAAATAGATTCATGGTCATCAATAGACTCTGCCATGGTAGGATTCAAACTTGGGTCCCCAGAACATTACCTGGGTCTCTGATTAACAGTCCAGCAATAATACCACTAAGCCATTGTCTCCCCAGTTTGGATGGTGTGGTCACTTTATAGCCAAACATGAAGGGTGTGAAATCTCTCCCTGTTCATACAGACAAATCTACAGCACCTTGCACATGTGGGAAACCAGCCTAGCTCCCTGCATCCCAGGGAGCCTCACAAAATCCTGGGCGTTTTGGAATATAGCAGCTGAGCCATGCATTTAGAAAGCACCATTCCACTCCTCAGAACATTCGCAAAGCATCTTATAGCCAATGAAATGTTTTTGAAGTGTAGTCATTGTTATAATGTGAATAACGTGACAGACAATTGTGCAATAACAATCTCCCACATAAAATAAATGAGATAAATAACCAGATAATGTATTTTAATGATATGGTTGAGGGTTAAATATTGGTCAAATACTATGAATCTTTCCTGTTCCTCTTTGAATGGTGGAAGCATTTTATCAGTATCTAACTTAAATAACAAATGACAGAACACATTTATGAAAAATAATAGATTAACAGTGGCAACTAAATGATGCGGCATATTACAATAGTTCATTGCTTCTTGCATGCAGAAAATAACAAGAAGTCATAATCCTTCATTAACATGCTTAATAAAATTTGCCTTCGGATTGGAGCTCCTCCTAACAAAGGACCAAACTGCAATAAATAATTAAAAATTTGATTATCTCGCCAAAATATCACTGAATGTTAATGACCAAACTAAGGAAGTCTGTGCACTGCAGGCTGTATTCGATGCATGTCAAGTGGATATATGTTTGTCGTTAACACTGCTGTAGTTTGGTGAATAACAGAATGAAATCAGCTGGTGATTTTAGTGCAATATTGAGTTTACCACCGTATGAAATTGTATTTGTGTGAAAATTGTAATTTTCATATCAAAACTTTAACAATAGGGAAAGAACTTGTCTTTATATAGAACCTTCCACAACATCAGGATCTCTCAAAAGCATGACAACGAATGAAGTATTTTTAAAGTTGCAATGTCGAAACTTAAATGCTAACTAAAGTCTTCTTAATTAGTTTTACTGCTCTTGGACATCATTCGCAATAGTTAACTTTTCATTTTGACCACAGTTCCCCAGTTAAGTTGTGAGTTATTGCATCTCAAGCCTAGGCAATCCTACTGAAACCAAGGACAGGGCTATACTGAAGTCTTCACATAACAACCATAAATATAGGCATCAACATAGTCTCTGTATCAAATAATAGGCCAAGAAGAAGTCACCCAGTTTCCGGGTGACACAGCAATGGAATGTCAGAGATGTTCCAGGGAATTTTGGTAGTGGCCAACCCCTCAGCCATGTAAAATCCAAGTTGAAGTAAACCTGCAATTAAACAGTTCCCATTTCTCCATCTTGAGAGGGCTGTGGAAAGAGTAGTGGGGAGGAACTAACTGAATAGTTCTCCCAAAAATCAGATAGTTGCATGATGGACCGAATATGGGTGGACTTTTATGTTCGTATAATTCAATTCCAGGTTAGTATATATGCTGCATCATTTAATTGCTGCTGCTAATCTATTATTTTTAATAAATGCGTTCTGTCATTTGTTGTTTAAGCTAGACACTGATAAAATGTTTCGACCACTCAAAGAGGAATAGGAAAGATTCACGGTGTTTGACCAATATTTAACCCTCAAGAACATCATTAAAATGCATAATAAAAACCGAAAGAACTGCGGATGCTGTAAATCAGAAACAAAAACAGAAGTTGCTGCAAAAGCTCAGCAGGTCCGGCAGCATCTGTGAAGAAAAAAATCACAGTTAATGTTTTGGGTCTGGTGACACTTCCGCAGCAACTTTGTTTTTGTTCATTACAATGCATTATCTGGTTATTTATCTCATTTTTTTTTTCTGTGAGAGATTGGTAAATGTTAAATAGAGATAAATGTACAGATTTAATTTACTTTGACTTTCAAATTTACAGAAATTGTTCAACTTAAGTTCAATCATCTCTACAACAAATTGCTAATATGTGTTATGTTACCACATGGAATTCATAGCCAATGGGCAGAATCTTCTCTGGCCATCCAGAGCTTCCCCACTGTATTGGGTGGGGAACATAATGGAGTACGAGGCAAAGATTCAAATTTCCCAATAGCAGATTAAGGTTTTGCTATTAATTTCTCAGAACCTTACAGGTGGGTCTGCTTTTCCAACTCTGACTCATTTCAATACACATGGACAAAGAGGGACACCAATTCGACTGGGACAACGTAGCCATCCTAGGACAAGCCAAGCAAAGACACGCACAAGAATTCCTGGAGGCCTGGCACTCAAACCAGAACCCCATTAACAAACATGTAGAATTGGACCCCACATACCAACCACTAAGAAACAAATCTGGAAGTGATGCCTCCCACCCCAACGAGCCAAGACATATAAATAGCAAGTGGGACAGAACACAGACGCTTCACCAGTGGCGCACTGATGATGTTAACTAGCATGGTGATAAAACGTTTGTGAACAAACTTACCAGCTCAGCAAGCAATTCAACAACCACATCAACAACCCGAACTACAAATCTTCACAAATACATCAAACCCTCCAACATTAGAAACGTAAAGAACAAAGGGGAATGAAATTTGCAGAGTGGTCATTGTGGGTACTGGAAGGATCATGGGGAATGGAGAGACAAAACAGGGACGTGGCAGGAAGAATCACAGCAAAAGGACAATGGGGACACGAGCAGGAAATCCAGATTTAGAGTATATTGCACACTAGGATAATTACGTGTGCTGGGGAGTGCTATAATGATGTGATAGTCACCCACCAGAACCATCTGAGATACCATCTGTAGATTTATTCTGAGTTTATTGACACCAAATGGGGAAGAATGCCCATGTGAATCTTTGGCAAAAGTGAGGCATAGACCTAATAAACAGAGTAAGTTCAGTGCTCATAACTTAATTGCTAGTTACATTACGTCTGAGATACACGATAGTCCCTTATGAGACACCAGACTCAACTTCAGAGTAAGTCCACCTTACTGCTCCTGAAACATTCTGACAGTGTAGACACAAATTTGAGACAACTGAACAGCTACAATGCCAGTTAGTTCCTCCAGGAACAATCCTTCATATCCCTGTGACTGAACAAATCTTTCACCCTTTCAGCCACTACAAAACAGCTTTTCAAGCATTTTTCCAGTTATTAAATTCTTTATGCATTTGTTTCAATTAAGTAAAGTTGGTTCACCACCACTCCATTGTTCCTACCCCCAGCATTTGTCTTTATAAATTGCTGATGGCTTGATCGTGTTAGAAGTTTGTTGCTTGAGGTCACAGGTGCAGTTTCTACTGAACACTGGTGGACCCCTTTCATTTCCTGAATGCCTTTCACAAGCGCTGCCCTCCAACATTGATAGCACTATTGGACATCTGTTTCACTTGGAGGATTTTTAGTTTTCTCACATCATGTCAGAAAAGATAGTTTTGCTTCTCAAAGAAATAACCTTTTTTTTATGTTGTAACAAAGTAACCCAGCATACAATCATAGCCACATAGTCATGGCTGTCCCAGAGATTACCAGGGGTACTCCTAAAGGACCATGCCTAATGATCCCAGTGCTCAACCCTCTCACCGGTGCCAAACAGTGCCTTTGGCTGCTTCTTAATTGTTCAGGGCATTGAACATTGAACAGACACCAGGCCTTCTGACAATGGCTTGCCTTGTACTGGATGCTCCGAAAGAGAACTCCAGCAGTCATTAGGCAATCTCCAGACTAGTGATAGATTGCTGTGCCCAGCATAACCTACCTTAGCAATGGGATGAGAACATTAAGGAGGGGAAGATAGACCAACCATCTGCCTCCTCAGACTAGAAAGAAGAGGAGAGTGATGGAGATGCAGGGGAAGCCAATGATAATGATGATGAGCCAGCGCAGTATTGAGCTGAAGTAGACAGGCTCACAGAACCTGGTAGTGGCTGTACCTGAGGATGAACGAATTTGCATTAACCTACAGGGACATTCAGAATTATGAGCTAATTTTGGCACAAAGGCATTTCTTCCTCAAAGGAAGGCTTTCTTTATAACTTTAAAATATGAAGTTATTTTATTTGCTGTTAACCATAAGTAAATTTGCTCAGTTTACAGCCATAACTTACTGTTCAGTTTCCTGGACAAAGCATCAGTAAGGAATTATACAGGGTGACATGGGGGCTTTTCTTAAGAGATTCAACCTCAGTTCATAATGGGCATTCGTCAACTGCGGAGATGTACAGGGTTAAACTTTGCTGTTTGACTCCTGAGACCCAAACCTTTCCTCCTTCTAACGGGTATGGTCCTTCGAGAAGGGGACAGTGATTGAGAGCTCTGGTGCTGTTTGCACTTTACCACATGATGTGTACTTGAGCATGTTTATGGTTGTAACCACTCCTCAAGGTCACCTACCAGGGAGACATCAATAGGCACAAGTCTTGACAGATTGAAACAGACTACAGGACTGTCACACAAAATACTGTGTCAAATGTTAGGCTGTACAGCAGATTGACATCTGTACATCCAAAGTCACTTTATTGTTGTTTAATATTACTTTTGTTATGATCCCAACTGTTAATAATATTATACAAGGCACTTTCTACAGCGAATCTGTCATGATAGGTCATAAGTTATATTTTCAACAATTTGGTTACTGTGGTGGTGAGTCACTGAACATATCCACAAGAGGCCCTGATATACTTTTAACGAAACAGATTTAACAGAGGTTTGGTTAGCTCAGTTGGCTGGACAGCTGGTTTACAATGCAGAGTGATGCCAACAGCGTAGATTCAATTCCTGAAATGACTGATGTTACCACAAAGGACTGTCCTTCTCCATGTCTGCCCTCACCTAACGCATGGTAACCCTCAGATTAAACCACCACCAGTCATCTCTCTCTAAATGAGACAGCAGCCTAGTGTCTGATGATCAAAGTTTCAAACATACAAAAGGAGTAAAAACACAACTATTTATATCATATAAAAGCAATTTGAAACTGACTGATTAAAAATATCAGGAATAAAATTTCAAACCTCTCACCCTCACAACAACCTAACAGATATCAAACCTCAGTGAAAGGTCGCTGTGCTTCAGTTTTAAAATTCCTTGTTCAGTTCCACAGCCAACAAGAGTTTATTTCTGGCAAATGTCTGCATTCACTCAATGTTCTTTCTTTAGTCAATGTCTCTACTTTTACCTTTAAATAAACTGCTTACATAGCTCACATCCTGTTTATTAACGTAGATTCCTTAAACTCTTCTCCCATAACCTTTTGTTACTGGGGCATTCTCTGACTGACGTTAAACATTCGGGACTTCTTTTCAGTCCAGCCTGCTTTGGAGAACTAGCAGCACCTTCACAGCCTTGGACCTGTTCTCTCTGACAAAGTCCTGCACCCTGTCTGAAAAATAAGCCTTATGGGTAGTTGTCTCTTTGAAAAGAACTGATTTCTGTTTCTAACATTCAACACCATGGGATATCTTGTTGCAAGGTAACAACCACTTTTTCCTTTTCTACTTGTTATTATCTACAGCACTAAATTATTCACCTCAAGGATTTTGAAAAGTCTCATTGATATGCCTGCCAACAAATTTCCTGGCATCCCTGCACCACTCACAGAATTCAAAAATTAAACTAAAACTTTGTCTGCCTTAGCACAAAATACATAAAAATACAATTAAAACATAAAGCTATCCATGGTTCTGTCCGCTATACAACCCAATTTTCCTAATAATTAACCTTGAGCCTTCATTGTAATTTTCCTACCACTCCATCTTGCTGCCATCTTGGTAGCTGAGTTTGAGGAAGGTTGATGATTTATTTGCTGCTTTGCCTTAAATTACTTAGAGGAGAGCTTTCTAGTGGATTGGGGTACAGCTTTCTGGGGATCTCCAGTGCAGTGCAAACCCCTTGGCCTGGCTTGATGGAGGTGTTTAGGACCCTGGCAAATAGGAGATGGTGCAGAGGGACATCTCTGCAGCATCCTCAGATGACAATTCTTGGTCACATGCCATCCTCTCCTCCTCCCTGCCAGTCAGCAATGGTACCCTTCCTCACCCCTTGAGGTGGTCAGGCACCTGGATCAAGGTCCCTAGGCCTCCTCTTGCCTAGCCAATGATACATCCATGACTCAAGCTAATGGTCCTGCACATCTCTGGCAGATACTGATCGTTTGTTGGACCTGGCTCTCCCTGGAGACCTCCATCAGTTCCATGGAGGCAGACAAGTGGCTCATATACTGGAACCACAATGTCAGACTGAAGTTGAGCAGCCTCCTGTCTGTTTGTCCAGTCTGCACCATCCCCAGCACCTCTGTCTGATGTTCCATTGCTTGCCTTTGCAACTCCTTCAGCTGTTTCATGGGTGAGCCCAGAGGCTGATTATCTACCGGCCTCAGCAGCCTGTTCCCCTGCTGTCCTCTGAGGGTCAGCAACCTTAGCTCTTTCCTGTTTCTCTAGCTGCGGGTGTGAGTCAGCACTATGCTCACCAGAATCTGACTCTAGTTAGGTTACCCACTTAGGCGGAAGTGTCTGTTCTGGTGCAAAGTTGGGAGGACGGTTTTATTGGTGCATCCTTTGGGGTTCTTGCAACTAATGCCCCTCAGAGGTGCAGTGTGAGGCGGTGGTGGGGATGGTCCTGAGGCTTTTCTTTAATCGGAATGGGACCTGGAAGCTGCAGAGAGAAAGACATAAAGATTACTTTGTGTCGCATGTCCCTAACCCATGGTTTTATAAAGGCATTAGTGCTTGGTGTATTGCTGGAACTGACAGATTAGAGACTTTTTCCGAGATAGAATTGCCTTAGAAAGCCTTTCACAGAGATTGATATACAATGGTTTCACTGCCAGGACTGCAGTCAGCTGTGCTCAATGTACAGATGTGTTTGAAAGTTCATTTGTATTGAGAGCAGGAATGAGTGGATTATTTCTACAAAATAAAGAAGTAAAATGGAGGAATAGTGACCAAGTGAAGTTTTCCAAATAGACCGGGAAGAAGCAGGAGGCAAACAGTGCAGCTTTAGTGAGGTTAGTTGTCAACCTATCTCTTTTCAGAATACTGGAGGTAACTATCCAGTCAATTTTGTATCACAAAATTCTAGAAAAATACATACGTAAGTTGCATCTGAAGTTACTTTAAATTATTGATTGTGCAGGCAAACAAGTTATTCCTAACAGCGTTGAGTGATCACATTTCCTGATTCCTTTCATACGTCTGTTGGTTTAATGGGCAGCTCAGACATAAATGTCGATCAAACAAAGACTGATATTACATTACAAAGGGGTTAGGAGAGTGGATTCATTGTCAACACTATGACCTTTTCCATTTCAGGTTGTGATCTTAATGGGAGGAAAATGATTCTCATTTGAATGGCATCTCGATGATCTATATTGCAACAGTTTGTCCCTATTAAATGGCACTTTCTCTCATGTTGGTTTAATATGAATTGGTATGCTGTATTATTTAGTATCTGCTTAGCTATTTATACATTGACCTCTTCTATGCAATTGGCTTGAGGAATCTTGAGTTCACTTTAAGAAAGAAGAAAACAAGAGAACTTGCATTTATTCCACACATTTCAAAACATCAGGATGTCCTAAAGCATTTCAGACTTAATTAAGTACTTTTGAAGCATATCACTCTGATAATTTCAGAAACATGACAAGCTAAAAACAAAAATCAATGTGACAACCTGATGAGGCTACAGTACAAGAGTAGATGCATGCTGAAAAGGGAAACAGTGATAGATGGAGCAATGTGGTCCAGCAATCAATGGACCAGATGAAAGCTCTGCAGTCCAAACTCAGCCACTCATGAATGATGAAAAATTGAACAGCTAACAGGATGAGGCTCAATGAATGTCCATCCTCAATCATGGGGAAGCCCAGCATCTCAGTATAAATGAGAATGCTGAAGCATTTGCAAACGTCTTCAGGCAGAAATGCCATATGGATGATTTGTCTTGGTCTCCATCTTTGGGACCCACAATCGGGAGATGATTGTCTTTAGGCAGCTCCATGGTATGAAGGCACAGCTGTTTGCATTGGCTGCAACAAAGGCTCGGAGAGCTGATCAAAACCTGGCTAATGTGCTGACTCTTGTGATTCTGAACCATGTATGCCTCTAACTGAGCTGTTCTGGTGCAGTCACAATGATAACATCGACCGGACAGCGTATAAAATTGCCAGGCATGTCCTGTCCACAAAAAGCAGGACAAATTTAATCCATCCAGTTATCACTCCATCAGTTGGTCTTAATCAGCAGCAAAATGATGACATCCATTGTCAATAGTGCTTTCAAGAGACACCAACACAGCAACAGCCTTCTCACCTGCTCAGTTCCAAATCCCATTACAGGCTTTGCCCAAAGTTAACTCTAGTGATCACCCATGACAACAAGCCAGGGTTTGATTGAATGTGGTGTCCTGTAAAATGGAAGTTGATGGGAACTGGGTAAACACACCATTGGCTGGATTCACAAGTTGCACAAAGGAGGATGGCTGTTAGTTTTGGGGGCAAATCAACTCAGCTGCAACCGTTTCAGCAGCATCATCATTGACCATCCCTCCACAACATCAGAAATGGGGATGTTTGCTGATGATTGCACAATGCCCACTATCTACAACTTCCCAGATACTAATCCAGTCCATAACCATATGCAACAAGAGCTGGACAACATCCAGGCTTGGTTTAATAAATAGCAAGTAACATTTGTTCCACACAAGTGCCAGGCAATGCTCATCTGCAACAAGAAAGAGTCTAACCACTTTCCCATGAGATTCATTGGCATTACATCACTGAAGCACTTTCCAAACAGGGATTAGTTAGCTCAGTTGGCTGAACAGCTAGTTTTGCAAAGCAGAGTGATGCCAACAGTGTGGGTTCAGTTTCCGCACTAGCTAAGATTACCAAAAAGGACTCTCTCTCTCAAACTCTCCATTCACCTGAGGCGCAGTGACCCTTAGGTTAAACCACCACCAGTCATTTTTCTCTAATGAGAGAGCAGCCCTGTGGTCTGGTAGCACTATAGTGACTGTATCTTTTTTTTTTAAATGAATAAATGGTATAAATAACTGGATAACACATTTTAGTGATGTTTGTTATCATGTGGAAACATCCTGGAACTTGTGTTCAAACCTTATGAGCCCACAACATTCAGATTCAGAGGAAGGACTACTGCCACTGAACCTATGCTGATATTTCAATAATTGATTTTAATATTGGACACTTTGGTCAATGCAACCCATTTACAGAATTTCAAAGCATGCTACATATTACTACCCTCGTAACAAAATTTGTAGAAAATGTGTCAATAATTAGTTACACAGTGGTACCTGAGTTTCACAGCTGAATGATGAAACATATTTTCTTGTCATAGAGCAATGAAGCATATAGAACATGAGGAAGTAAGAAACCAGTTAGTTCCAACACTCCAAACATAGGCTTTGGTTTGGAAAAAAAAACCCTACCAAGGCATAATTGTATCTCAATAGGAATGGAATTGTGTTGTCCACAGTTTCGCATTACATCTTCAGAAGTGCTGTTGCTCAAACCTCATTGATATTCTAATGAGAAATTGCACAGGAACATCTGCTTGTCATAGAATCCCTAAAGTATGGAAGCAGGCCATTCAGCCCATACCAACCCTCTGAAGGGAATCCACCCAGACCCACCCCATCCCTGCAATTCCCTGCTAACCCACATAGCCTGCACATCCCTGAACAATTTAGCATGGCTGATCCACCTAACCTACACATCTTTGGGCAGTGGGAGGAAACCAGAGCACCTGGAGGAAGCTCGCATAGAGGCAGGGAGAATGTGCAAACTCCATACAGACAGTCACCTGAGAGTGGAATATGAACCAGGGTCCCTGGCGCTGCAAGGCAGCAGTACTAACCACTGAGCCACTGTGCTACCTAGCATGGTGATCCCTCAGGGGGTTTCAGTATTGCTAAATAAATTGACACTGAAACTCAGTGACTCATTTGGGAATCTGGAGAAAGTTCAACTAAAAATAAATTATTTGTATCAATTGCTGTTTTCACCAAGTGTCAGTTTTGTTTAGCATCGAATGTGTTTCCACATGACATGATTTCAACTCCAGCATTTAAAGGGCCCATTCAAAAATGGAACCTCTGCCAAGGTATAGTAATGAGAGATTCACGATATTCAAAGACTGTGCACTGTTTTAACAATGTACTATAGGGGACAGTGAGGAGTTAGTGAGAATGAATGAATGAATCACTTTTTATTGTCACGTATATTTTACAGTGAAAAATACAGTACAATACAGTGAAAAGCTTTCACTGTCGCCATGATCTGGCACCACTTTGAATATTTTAAGAATAATAAGAAAATGAAAAGAAACAGCTTAAAGAGAGTCCATAATCCTTCTGTCACCATCCTGCTGCCACCAGTGTTGGAACCAACATACAGGGGAGGCGATGGTCTAGTGGTATTATCACTGGACTGCTAATCCAGAGACGCAGATAATGTTCCGGGGACCCGGGTTCGAATCAGTTTGAATTAAATAAAAAAAATCTGGAATTGAGGGTCTAATGATGACCATGAATCCATTGTCGATTGTCAGAAAAACCCATCTTGCTCACTTATGCCCTTTAGGGAAGGAAACTGCCATTCTTACCTGGTCTGGCCTACATGTGACTCCAGACCCACAGCAATGTGATTGTCTCTTAACTTCCCTCTGGTCAATTAGGGATGGGCAATAAATGCTGGCCTAGCCAGCGATGCCCTCATACCATTAATGAATAAAAAAAAGTCAAAGTCACCAATTCTCAGGCGCCATCTTGCACCACTGGGCCTACCTCACCACAGCTGATAAAGCAGCCAATAATGGCTCCCTGTGCTTGCCCCTTTAGCCAGCCACTTCCTCAACCCTGCTGCCAGTGTCCCGCTGTGGGATCACCAGCTACTGCCATGCTCCAGACCCCAAAGAAGCTGCCATCCTACCACCAAAGAAAGAGAAATAAAGAAAAGAAGAGAAAAAAATAGAAAATAAAAGAAAAGAAAAGTGGATGAGCCCTGGGCACAGGAGCCTGGATGTCGCTTATTCTGCCACTGCTGTCTTGAAGATAGTCATCTTGAGAGAGGTATTCTTCCCATAGACCGAAGAAAGAATCCAGCCACTGACACAAAGACGTTGGGGCAGGAGGTGGCTGGGATGTCAACAGTAGGAATGTTATACCTTGGTGTTCGGTGTAGTTGGCGCTTTAATGATCTGACCAGATTTGGAATGTGACGACAGTTGTACATTTACCTACATCCTGCTGCGCACCAAATCTGACTTGTCAAACCCAATCCAACACATCACTGATCACACTCAATTATCTTCCAAAAGCACATAGTCATCACTTTTAATACATTCCCTCAACAATTTATCCATGACTCTTCCTCATCCTAATGACTATACAAGCAGATTGATCTCCCTGTTAGTCACACAATGCACTTGATGCAAATTCGATGAACAAATGCTGTTTCAGATACCCGTAGGGCTTTTCTTTTCCTTTTGGAGGAGACAGGAGAGTGGTTACTGATGTCAGAGTTATCAACTGCAGATGAGGAAATGTTGAAGTTTGATGGTTTTTCAGCCACTCTGAGCATCTTCCAGCTGCCTGAGCACAGAAAGAAATGTCATTCATAGCACTCCATTAATATTGCCTGATTTCAGCAGCAAATTAGCCCGGGCTATTTTCATAAGGTTAGATTGGAACAATCCTACCTTCCATGACTAATTTGTTCTAGTCCTCAGCCGATGCTGTGACTGATGTGTCTTCTGAGGAGATGATTCTTCCTGAGGGTGTATTGTTGGCTGTGTACTGATGGGTTCCTCAAATGCTTCATCTACTAGAGTCCAGCCTCTTATTCTGCTCGTGGGCCCTAAGACATCAGGGTGTTGAACTCTCTCATGGTGAAAGTTGCATGGCAGTTTCTCGGGAAGGCCTTGATGTTTTCCAACTATCTAGCAAAGTAGTTCTCATAGTTTGGTCATTCCAAGTTAGACAGATATTTGTGATTTCACTTGGTAATGAACAGATCACAAGCAATTGCAAACCATGATGGTTAGGAGAGCTTGCATTGGGGAATGCAGCAGGCCCTACAGAGTCTGATACCATAACGCCTTCTACTTTAAAAAGATGATAGACATTGTAGTCTTGTTCTTTCAGTGTGCCATCAAACTCCACCAAGTTGCTGTCCAGCAGAGTGAGAAGAGTGATGTGCAGCTTCTCCATAACAGAGTGAATGCAACATATGAGATAGATGTAGGAATTTGGTATAAAATGTCTCACACCTGCCCTGCTCACCTCCTCAGTCAGTATCTGATATATTGCCTTATCCCGCAGTAACTGTGTCTGCCTAGTATGAATGAAATTGTACCTGTCCTTCTCCGCTCCCTCACAAGGCTCCTAGCATCTGAAAGGTCAAAACTGAGAGACTAAAGCAACAAGTGACTGATACTAGTGAGCTGTTGGCCTTGGGGGGTGGGGTGTGCAGTTAGGATCCCACCGCACTGAGGTTCCCAGTGAGTGAGATGCCCAGCAGGGTTGAGGTTGGTGCTTGATTGGACACAAATAGCATTGGGATCCTGGGGAAAAGCAATACAGGAATCTCCAGCTGGTATCAGGATCCTTATCGCCAGCACAGTATTGTCTCTGGAATCAATGGTGCTTGGCACATGTTACTCCTTCAAAGATCTCCAATAAATTGGTTAAGTATGATTACCCTCTCACAAAATGATGTTGATTCTTCTCAATTAGCTTGACTTTTCACAAAGTATCCAGCTGTAACTTGCTTAATTGTTGATGCTGGTATCTTCTCCACAGAAAGCATCAAGCTCACCGGCCTGTGGTTTACTGTTTTCTGCCTCCCCTCATCATTACCAGAGGGTTCGAAACTTGGGCACGCACAATTACATTTGAACGAGTATTGAAATGTTGCTACCATGGAGTGATTTGCTTCTTTAAATTGCTGAGCCTTCTCCTGAGGAAGCCCTGTGCAACTGGACAAACATTTCTGAGTTATACACTTGAGAATCGATAGATTAGAGTTGGCTTCCAGACACACACATATTGTTGGCAAATGTAATAACGCCTACCCCCTCTGCACCAAAACCCAAGGTCATCCAATGCAACTCACCCCCCAAATAGTATAAGTGTATACCTACTGTAAAGGAAGATTCTAAGGCGAGGACCACCACCACCCTACCCCCCACCAATCTGTAGCTAACTGAAGAGTAAACGATTATTTAGGAGAAATAGAGTATCAGAGGAAGCAAACTAGAAATAAAGTAATGGACTGAAAGAGTTTTTACAGATATTTAATAAGGAAAAGAATAAACAAAGTGAGTGTTGGTCCTCTAGCCATTGAGAATCATAGAATTCCTACAGTGTGGCAAGAGGCTATTTGGCCCATTGAGTCCACACCAACACTCTGAAGAGTATCCCGCCCAGACCCACTCCCCATCCTATCCCTGTAACCCTGCACTCACCCAGCCTGCACATCCCTGTACACTCTGGCGCAATTTAGCATGGCCAATCTGCCTTACCTGCACAATCTTTGGATGAGGGGAAGAAACCGGAGCACCCGGAGGAAACCCACACAGACACGGGGAGAACGTACAAACTCCACAAAGACAGTCGCCCAAGGATGGAATCAAACCAAGGTCCCTGGTGCTATTAGGCAGCAGTGCTAACCACTGAGCCACCGTGCCACCTCAATGGGGAGCTAACAAAGGATAATCAAGAAATTTTAGACACAATGTATGATTATTTTGCTTTTGCCTTCACTATAGAAGGATACAAAAACAGTCCAGTGGTAGCTGTAAATCAGGAGATGGAGCAGAGAGAGGAATTGGGTGAATTTCAACTTCTAGGGCAGAGTTCCTGAGCAAACTGACAGCACTGTGAACTGGCACAGCCCAAGGGTCTGATGGACTTCATTCTGTGGTCTTATAAGAGGCAGCAAGTGAGGTACTAGATGCATTGGTGCTAATCTTCCAAAGTTTGTTAGTTTCTGGAAAAGGCTCCATTAGAAAGCAGCATGAATAAGCCCTGTATTAAAGAAAGAGGTAAGGAAGCAGAAAACAGTCACCCACAGGCTGATGGTCTTGGCAGTTTCAGTGGGGAAGGTGTTAGAATCAATAAGTTACAGCCAGGCAAAGTTACAGCTGGGCACTTTATGAAACATCAAGGTAATCAGGAAGGATCAACACCATTTTGTGAGAGTGAAATCACATTTAACCAATTTATTGGGGTGCTTTGACAGAATGAAATGTGCTGTGAATAAAGGGAAGCCTGTAGACGGTACCTGGACTTCCAGAATGCATTTGGAAAGGTGTGATACCAAAGGAAATTTCAGGATTTAGTTGCAGCAATAGTAAAGGAATAGTGATGTCATTCCAAGTCAGAGTGGTAAGTGGCTTGCTGAGGAATTCACAGCTGGGGGTGCTCCCTTCAAACTGCCTTTGTATTCAAAGGTCACGGGCTTGGAAGGTGCTGTCAATGGAATCTTGGCAAGTTGCTGCAGTGTCTTTTGTAGGTGAAACATACTGCTGCCATGATGGCTGGCAGTGGAGGAAGTTAATGTATAATATATGATGCTAGTTACACAAAGTAAGAGCTCAAGTGGTAGAATATGACATACTAGCATGGATAGAAGATTGGTTGCTGATAGAAAACAGAGAGCAACATAACTGTAGCTGCATGAGCAGGACAACAGTTGGAATTTCTATGGCAAATAACTCACCACCTGTCTCCCCAAAGCCTGCTCATCACCCACAAGGCACAGGTTAGGAGTATGATGACATACTCTCATTTGGCTGGGCGAGTTCAACTCTAATACACAAAAAGTTTGACACCATCCAGGAACAGCATCTGAACAACCGCCTTATACATTAACTTCATATGGAAGGGGAGAGATTTCACTGAAGATCCCCATGTACTCCTGGGTTTGTTTGATTGGGGATTGAAGAGGAATTTTCAAGAGTTATGTCTTTCTCATTAGCCCTTGGCCTCTTCCAGGAGATGATAAGGCTCTGAGGCTGGATGTGTAGATGTAGTTTGGGTGGTAAATATCTGAGCATGATGATCCAGCCACCTTGAACGTGAGGAAAACTAATGGATTGTCTGTTTCTGCTTATCACTTTCACATGGATGTAGGACAAGGTTATTTGCAAAGATTCCAATGAATCACAAAGAAGGAGATCTAAATTTCTCTGAAAATATATTGTTTCTATTAGATAGGTCTGAGGGATTATAGAATGCATCAAGCTGTTTCAAGCAGTGAAAAGGAAGCAGTCTGAAAATGTAAGCTTGCATTCTCAAATTTATAGGGCTTCATTAAATTTTAATTATATATTACGGTATAAGAAAGCTGATCCAAAAGCAATCGATTCCTTTTGAATTGAGGAATTCATTAAGTGCTTTCCCATACCAAAAAGACATCTCTCACTTTTTATGCTTGTTTCCTATTCTGGATCAGAAAAGTTGCAATATCTATTTTTGTTTGAACAGTTTGCACACTCATAAAAATTTCAAACTGTTAAGGTGAACAGGAATATCTTAAATGCTACGTACATGAAGATCTTGTGGCTTTTTGATAGGACGAAAACAGTCAAAACCTGGAATGCTCCCCATCAAATCACTGGGGCTATTGGTCCTCTGCTGTAGGTCAAATTCTGAGAAAAAAGCGCAAGAGGCCAGGTAAGGAATAGCTCATTAATCCCTCTGTCAGATTGCAGCTTCTACCTCCATTGTCACTCGGCTATTCTGAGTCCACCACAAAATGCCAGTTTTTACTCATGTAATCTTTGTCCTTCTGAGACCCAATCCACTATTTTTGAGGGTACAAAAATGCCCTGTATAATGGTACATTAGCGCAGCGCTGGACAATTCTCTGTCCAGAATGTGCATGCCACATTTTGTCATGGCTTCATTGCTGGTTCATTTCTTCCTTCTGGCTGATAGAAAGCATTGCCCTTGTACACAACAGGGCTGACTGTCTGTTATTGCCATACTGTCCTATGGTGAATCTGCCAAAGTTATGATAGTTGAGTAGGAAAACCCTGATGGAAACTTGCCCCAATAAATTGGTATGATAACAGATGGTGAAGAGTGTCTATCAGCAACTTGTTTTTAATTTCATTTTCACTGATGTTTATGCATCACAAACAGGGCCTATACATCAATGCAATGTTGTAATTGGTGTCCAGCACTTATTTACTGCTGATATTGAGCAGTGTTCATGAATAAAGTTAGAGAATTCATTTCCAGTTGTTTAGCTTGAATAACGATTCCTAATTTTTTGGTTGACTTATCCTACTCCTGTGTCAAGAAGTGAAAAAAAAAATGCACCAGTGTGTGGATGACAGGTCTGTGTAATTACCATGCAGTTGCCACATCAAAAGTCTTAACACTCAGTTACAGTACAAACCCAGTCATTCAACTGTGTGATACAAAACAAACAGTAAAGACATTCAGCTTATAACAGTTCTTGCCTTTATTAAAAACTAAATCTGAGACTGCATGAATTATTGGCCAACACAAGCTATGCATCTGGAGCGATAGCTTGGATGGGTTTTGCGGCTGATGTCCCAAGTTTTTTTAGTTATGTCATGTCCAAGCTGAAAGCAGGAAAATTATATAGGAATGTGCTAACCCTGTCTTCTTATCTCCATAGATGCATTGAGATCCCTACACCATTCTCCTAAGGCAGCAGAGGCACAGTAATTTAGGGATGCCTCTCCATCCTTTTCTCTTAGCAAATGCACTAAATTCTGTTTTGGCAAACTTCTCACCATTCCACTTTATTATCACTCAGTCTTTATCTCAACTTCCCTTTCATCACAGATAAAGCATTCAGATGCGTGACTATCCTGTCCAAGACTGCTATGTTGCACTCACTCCCAGAACACTGGATGCCTGTTCAAAAATTTGGCTTTGTTCCCCTCTTACTGCTAAAGATTCAAAAGCCTGTTCCTAAAAATGTCTTTCTGCTATTTCAGTTCTCCGTTGAATAGGTGCAGGAGCTATTAACACCAACTTATTTTTTTTAAAACTATCTCATAAATTCAAAGTCCCGATCTTGAATCTAGATGCTTTTAGTTCTGTGTGACTGAACACACAAAAATATAACTTTTTCATCAATTAATCCTCATAGGTAGTTGAGAAGTTGAGTTGAAAATGGAGAGACAGCAGAGCAGAACGCCAAAAATCTCCAGTATTCACTATGCATTAACAAAGGGTAGCCAACTGCCTGATAGGAGGAACCTTTATGTCATACTTAGGCCACTCAAATGTTACCCCTACTCAAATGTCATAGCTTGAAAACATCAACAGATCACAACTCCAAATCTGTTCATTTTACCAAACAAATTCAGAACATGAAAAATGATGTACAAAATGTATTTCACTAACTGCGCTCATTCCTGCTGCATCAGGGTGACAGGCTCGGCTAACAATAAGATAAAATGTAGCTCATTATCAGTCAATCAACTAATTATGGCATTTATTCATTTTCATTTAAAGTTGCAGTATTTGCTTCAGTTCACTGAGATTGAATTGAATTGAATTGAATTGAATTGAATTGAATTAGCTGGATTGTCACATGTACTCACATGAATACAGTGAAAAGTTTATAAGTCACCAATTACAGTGCCATCTTAGGTACCAAGGTACAGATTCTTAAATACAAATTCTTCAGGATAATATTAGAAAAATAATGAAATAAAAGTACAGCAATAAATTAGAAAAATAGAGAAATAAGAGTTCAGAATAACAGTCCTTCTAACCCAGACAGCGCCAGGTTTTATCTCGAGGCCCGGAGTTCGAGTCCACGCTGAGGCCGTGAGTTCGAGTCCGCGTTGAGGCCGGGAGTTCGAGCCCACGCTGAGGCCGGGAGTTCGAGTCCGCGCTGAGGCTGGGAGTTCGAGCCCGCGCTGAGGCCGGGAGTTCGAGTCCAAGCTGAGGCCAGGAGTTCAAGCCCATGCTGAGGCCAGGATCTGCACCCACATTGAGGCTGGGAGTTCAAGCCCACGCTGAGGCCGGGAGTTCGAGCCCACGCTGAGGCCGGGAGTTCGAGCCCACGCTGAGACCAGAAAACTGGGCTCACGCTGAGGCTGGGAGTCTGGGGTCACGCTGAGGCCGGGAGGCTGGCAATCAGGAGAGCACAGCAATGGAAACATTACGTGCGAGTGATATCTTACTGAGATTACCAGCAAAGGAGAAGACCTACAAACAGTCAGTATAGAAACAGTACAAAATTGGATAAACATTACACTAATGGGCACCTCTACATGGTATTTAACAACATTCAATATTATTGTCATTGTAAGCAGACACACTTAATTTCAATTTCAGCAAAAGGTATGTGTGAGATGTAATTTGAAATACATGGTTTTCATGAAATTCAATTTATGGCTATACGACAATCAGAAGTTCCTGTAAACAGTAAATAAGTCTATTTGAACACAGCCATGTAAATGTGACTGAGATATCTGCTGTAGTTCCACCTCAGTGATTTCATTTAGTATAATGGAAAGTGCACCGGGGTTGCTTTGTGGAAACCTCCAGCCTAGAATGACAGGGCCCCTTGTTCACTAATGCTTGACTCAGAGTATTATGTGAAAAAGAAAACATTGTTCAGCACTAGAACATAAAAAAAGCAAATAAAATTACTTTCCTCTTGAAAAATATATCAGAGTCTTAACTGGTCTATTCAAAGCAGTTTTACATTAAGGTTAAAATCATTGAACAAAACAGAGCTCATGGACTGGGACTTGGCATTATTGCTGCACTCGTTAATCTGATTTCTTTCCTTTGAACTAGTAGAATTCTTGGGTGCAGTACTGAATTAACTTCCATACATCAATCTTTAGATCTGTTCACTCACAAGTCCATCAAGGATTGAGTTTTAATGGTCTGTATCAGAGATTAAATAATTACCAATTAGTTGAGTTTTATAGCATTCAGAATTTTAAGTGATGATGTACAGTTTTACATTTATTCTAGTTTGGGTGTCAATCTAAAGCAACAACTTGTATTTATATAGAACCTTCAGTATCTGAGGAGTCAGGAATGGTGCTGAAGATTGTGTAATCTTAAGCGAATACCCACAATTCTGACCTTATGATGGACGGAAGGTCATTGATGAAGCAGCTGAAGATGGTTGGACCTAGGACACTCCCCTGAGGAACTCCTGCAGAGATGTCCTGGAGCTGAGCTGACTGACCCCCAACAACCACAACCATCTTCCTACGTGTCAGCTATGACTTTTGATTCCAGTTTTGCTAAGGCTGTTTGATGTCACACTCAGTTAAATGCAGCCTTGATGTTAAGGGCTGTCACTCTCACCATACCTCTGGAATTCAGCTCATTTGTCCATGTTTGAACCGAGGCTGTCATGAGGTCAGGAGCTGAGTGACCCTGGCTAAACCTGGGCATCACTGAGCAGGTTATTGCTGAGCAGGTGCTGCTTGGTAGCAATGTTACTGACACCTTCCATCCCTTTACTGATGATCGAGAGTAGACTGATAGGGCGGTAATTCGTTGGGTTGGACTTGATCTTCTTTTTGTGTATAGGACATACTGGGGCAATCTTCCACAATGTTGTGTAGTTGCCAGTGTTGTAGCTATACTGGAACGATTGGCTGAGGGCATTGCAAGTTCTGGATAACAAACCTTCAGTACTATTGCTGGAATGCTGTCAGGGCCCACAACCTTTGCAGTATCCAGTGCCTCCAACTGTTTCCTGATATCACGTGGAGTGAATCGAATTAACTGAAGACTGGCATATGTGATGCTGGGTACCATTAGAGAAGGTCGAGATGGATCATGCACTCGGCACTTCTGGCTGAAGATGCTGTGAATACTTCAGCCTTATCTTTTGCACTGTGCATAAAGATTTGCTTGCACTGCTGAAATTGTATTGTTGGTGAAGGAAGATATTCTTTTGTAAAAAAGGAGATAGCCGTGTAATGTATTTAGATGTACACTAGTGCAATATGATGTCAGAGTGCATATTGTTTATGATGACATAATAAACGTTATGATATTGTCATATCCCTGAGCTGCTAATACATCATTATTGGTGTTACTGAGAAACCACAGGTAAATTCACTGCAACTAAAACATCTTCTTGGTATTAGCCTCAGCTTCTGTTATCAGGTGGGGAAAGATGTGGATGCCCACACATAAATTTGATGGATTTTGGAGATGGAAGCACAATAGAAAGAATTAGGAAATTGGAGTGAAAATGTGCCAAAACAGAGCCTTATCTGGTGTGTGGGGGTTGGGGTAAGGACAGGGAAGGAGGTGCTTAGGCTCTATAATTATTTAACTCGAATTGAGTCCTGAAGATTGAAGTGTTCCAAAGCAGGAAGTGAGACGTTGTTCTTCCGGCTCGTTCTGAACTTCCTTGGAGTATTGCAGCAAGCCTGGGACAGACATTGGCCAGGGAACAGGGTGGTGTGATGAAAATGGCAGGCAACTCTGGGTCTTTTTTGTGGACACAGTGTAGGTGTTCTGCAAAGCGATCGCTCAGTCTGCAATTTATATCCCCAGTGTAGAGGAAACCACATTCTGAGCAGCAAATACAGTAGACTAGATTGTGTGGAGGTAAATCACTGCTTCACCTAAAAGGTATGTGTGGGCCCTTGGATACTGAGGAGGGAGGATGTAAACTGGCTGGTGTTATAGTTTCTGCAGTTGCAGGGGAAGGTGCCGTGGGGCTGTGGAGAGTTGCTGGGAGTGGACCAAGATGTCTCAGAGGGAGTGGTCCTTACAGAAGGCTGACAAGGGAGGGGAGAGGAATATGCGTCCAGTAGTCGTATCCCGCTGGAGTTGGTGGAAATGGTAGCTAATGGTGCTCTGGATATGGATGCTGGTGGGATGGTAAGTGAAGACAAAGGGGACCCTATCACTATTGTGGGAGGGAAGAGAAGGCATGAGGGTCAAAATGCAGGACCTGGTTGGACATGGCTGAGGGGCCTGTCAACTATAGTGCTGGGGAATCCTCAGTTGAGGAAGAAGGTGGACATTTTGGAGGCTCCCTTGTAAACACTGCATTTCTGAAGAAGGGTCCCAACCCGAAACGTCAGCTTTCCTGCTCCCCTGATGCTGCCTGGCCTGCTGTGTTCCTCCAGCTCCACAGCATGTTATCTCTGACTCCAGCCTCAGCAGTTCTTACTATTTCTCACCAGAACAGATGCAACGGAGACGGGAGGATTTGGGAGAATGGAATGGAGTCTTTACAGGAAGTGGGGTGTGAGGATGTATAGTCCGGGTAACTGTAGGAGTCAGTGGGTTTGTAATGGATATTAGTGGCCAGTCTAACCCCAGAAATGGAAACAGAGATGTCGAGAAAGGGAAGGGAGAAGTCAGAGATGGACCAAGTGAAGATGAGAGCGAGGTGGAAATTGGAAGGAAAATTGATCAAATCTGAACGAGAGAGGGAAGCAGCATCTATGTACTGAAGAAAGAGTTGTGGGTGGTGGCCAGAGTAGAAATGGAACAAGGAATGTTACACGTACCCCACAACGAGACAGGCATAACTGGGGCCCATGTGGATGACGATTGCCACACCTTTGAGAGGGAGGAGTTAAAGGAGAAAGGTTGTTGTGAGATGAATGATTGGAGTATTTACACTCATGTCATTATTTCTGAAAGTGATTTAATTGTGTGAACTGACGGGAAAGGTGAGTGCAGTGGTACATTCAAACACAACATGATGTGTGATCGGATTAGGGTAACTTTGGGAGGGGCTTCAACCCTCTCTGACTATTTACTTCTCTATGCTATCTACCACTGATACTCCTGACAGACGTCTCATTTACTAGGCATCAACTTTGCTCAAGTTAAGAGTCTGTGATGGAGGCTGCAGAACCATAGCAATACCACATAAGCAGTACACATCCTAATCTGGCCTATCAGAGCTTCCAAGTGCAGATCTCCAAACTTAGCTTCAACAAAAACAGAAATTACTGGAAAAGGTTTCTGTTTCTGACTTCCAGCACCTGCAGTTCTTTCATTTTTTTTTGTATGCAAACCTCCAAAGTTGCCTTAACTTTGAGCCTAAGAAATGCAAGCAAAGCAAGAAAAAAGGCAGGGGTGTGATATAATTGGCATACTGCATGTCGTCAGATCTTCATGTGACAATAAAACTAATTCTAATTCTCAGTTGCTGTGCTTATAGGTTGCTTTCACCAGAAATAAGTGGAGCCCTACTTGAATTCCAAAATACAGGTTAAAAATACTGTAATTGACCGACTGACATATTGAAATTAAAGAGAACTCTTTCCACTGCTGTTAAATGCAGAAATCAGCAGGTTTGAGATGGTTTTCCTACACTCTTGTCAATTTCCCTAGTTTTAATTCTCTATCTGCTGCTGACATATTCCTGCACATTAAAGTTCATCCCAAAGAGAATGACATCTCAAGTGGTGTGGATAGGAAGAGCACTTAAAAAAAAATCAGGTCAAATATGGTGGAAGATTGGCAGAATCCCAGAGTAACATTTTTTTAAACTTTTTTTTTGATGATTTGGTGTTGAAGTTATGGTGGAACATTGGAGAACCCTGTCAGAAATTCTAAAGAACTCTGCTCAAAGGATGAACAGAAAGTTGGACCAATAGGTATCTGAGAGATTGAATTAATCAAATTTCTATTGTTTGATACATAGCTGTTTGAAAGTGGAATCTGCTGTAAAGAGTGAAATTGGTCTTTAGCTATCGTGCTTAGTGAATAATAGTAAATCGGTACCCTGATTTTTACACCAGAACCAATTCATCGAGACTGATTCTTGTTGGCCTGTTTTGTGCTATAATTGGAGATCAATTTCAACCTGTCACTTTGAGTTGAGCAAATCGAATGGAAATTATCTTTTTTACACTAAAGAGAAGGGATATTTATGACAGAACAATCAGGTATTGGTCACTGATGAGCTGAGTGATATATTCTGCTGTTTTTATTCAAATGATTCCAATCCAGTCCATCTGTGAAGCATCAATTTTGTTGCCCAACAATTATTTCTGAGGATAACTAACAATTGGAAATATTGAAATGGCCAAGTCCTTTTCTTTAAAGTGTTTCCAAGATTTCAAATTATTTAACTTTCTATGCGGTGATTATTCCTTCTCTCCTCTGACTGGTCCCTCATTCTCCATCCTCTGTAACCATCAGCTCCTGCAAAACTCCCCATCTCCTAACTCACTGTTCCCTCACCCTTGTGTTTGCTGGCTAGCTGTTTGCTGATTCCTGTTCCAGCAATGCCTTGAATTTAAAATTCTCATTTCGAGCTCAAATTCCTTCCTGACCTCACCCCTCCCTCTCACATGACTACCTCCAACACTGCTACCTAAAGAACCTGAATTTCTTCAATTCTGGCTTCTTATGCAATCCTCACTTCTTTCAACCACCATTGGCAATGATGTCTAGCCTGATGTTCAACTGTTTAGCCTAACTCTTTGAATATTGCTGTTATTTGAATTATCTTGCTGTTCTGTTGCATTCTTATAGTGTTTCAGCAGCAAGTTTTAACACAGAACAGTAAAGCATGGGAACAGGCCCTTCGGCTCACAATGTTGTGCTAAACATGATGCTAAATTAAACCAACCCCTTCTGTCTGTCCTTGGTCCATATCCCTCCATTCCTCGTATATTTATGTGCTTATCTAAAAGTCTCTTAAATGCCTCGACTGTATCTGCCTCCCCCACCAGCCTTGGCAGCGCGTTCCACACTCCTACTACTCTCTGTGTAAAAAACTTGCCCCTCACCTTAAATGCATGCCCCCTAGTATTTGACATTTCAACTCTGGGATAAAGATTATGACCATCAACTCTATTTATGCATCTCACAATTTTATAAACATCTATCAGGTCTCCCCTCAGCCTTCGCCGCTCCAGAGAAAACAACCCGGGTTTTTCTAGCCTCTCCATATAGCTCATACTCTCTAATCCAGGCAGCACCCTGGTAAACCTCTTCTGTGCCCTCACCAAAGCCTCCACATCCTTCGTGTAATGTGGCGACCAGAATTGAATGCAACATGCTAAGTGTGGTCTAACCAAAGTCTTATAAAGCTGTCATGCACCTTTTTTTACCACCCCATCTACTTGCGAGGCCACTTTCAGCGAGCTATGGACTTGACCCCCAAGACCCTTCTGTATATCAGTGCTGTTCAGGGTCCTGCCATTCATTGTATAACTGTTTTGTTTGATGACACTCTTGTGGAGCACTTTGGGATGTTTAACTATGTTAGCCATAGACCTTTGGACCATAAGATATGGGAGCAGAATTAGGCCATTTGGCCCATCAAGTATGCTCAACCATTTGATCATGGCTGAATGTTTCTCACTGCCATTAACCTGTCTCTCCCAGTAAACCACGATTCCCTTATTAATCAAGGACCTATACATCTCTGTCTTTTCAAATTAACTTATGGTACATATGTAATGTTGTTGATTAAGGAATATATTATGCATCTCAATAAATTGATTGACAGACTGTTTGTTACAAATCCCCTAAAGACATTATTGCCATTTTATTACACTTCGTACACAACAACAATTTGAATCATTTACCTGAGATAACAAGGTGTAGAGCTGGATGAACAAAGCAGGCCAAGCAGCATCAGAGGAGCAGGAAGGCTGACATTTCGGGCCTAGACCCTTCTTCAGAAATGGGGGGGGGGCGAAGGGGGTTCTGAAATAAATAGGGAGAAAGGGGGAGGCGGATAGAAGATGGATAGAGGAGAAGATAGGTGGAGAGGAGACAGACAGGTCAAAGAGGCGGGGATGGAGCCAGTAAAGGTGAGTGTAGGTGGGGAGGTAGGGAGGAGATAGGTCGGTCCAGGGAGGACGGACAGGTCAAGGGGGGGGGAGGGGGTTAGTAGGTGGAAGAGGGGGGGGGGGCTTGATGTGGGAGGAGGGGATAGGTGGGAGGAAGAACAGGTTAGGGAGGCGGGGACGAGCTGGGCTGGTTTTGGGATGTGGTAGGGGGAGGGGAGATTTTGAAGCTTGTAAAGTCCACATTGATACCATTGGGCTGCAGGGTTCCCAAGCGGAATATGAGTTGCTGTTCCTGCAACCTTTGGGTGGCATCGTTGTGGCACTGCAGGAGGCCCAGGATGGACATGTTGTCTGAGGAATGGGAGGGGGAGTTGAAATGGTTCGCGACTGGGAGGTGCAGTTGTTTATTGCGAACCGAGGGTAGGTGTTCTGAAAAGCTGTCCCCAAGCCTCCACTTGGTTTCCCTGATGTAGAGGAGGCCACAACGGGGACAGCAGATGCAGTATACCACATTAGCAGACGTGCAGGTGAACATCTGCTTGATGTGGAAAGTCTTCTTGGGCCTGGGCTGGGGGTGAGGGGGGAGGTGTAGGGGCAGGTGTAGCACTTCCTGCGGTTCAGGGAAAAGTGCCGGGTGTGGTGGGGCTGGAGGGGAGTGTGGAGCAGACAAGGGAGTCACGGAGAGAGTGGTCCCTCCGGAAAGCAGATAAGAGTGGGGAGGGAAAAATGTCTTTGGTGGTGGGGTCGGATTGCAGATGGCGGAAGTGTCGGAGGATGATGTGTTGGATCTGGAGGTTGGTGGGGTGGTACGTGAGGACAAGGGGGATTCTGTTTTGGTTGTTATTGTGGGGAGGGGGTGTGAGGGATGAGTTGCGGGAAATGCGGGAGACACGGTCGAGGGCGTTCTCGACCACTGAGGGGGGGATGTTGCGGTCCTTGAAAAACGAGGACATCTGAGATGTACGGGAGTGGAATGCTTCATCCTGGGAGCAGGTGCGGCGGAGGCGAAGGAATTGGGAATAGGGGATGGCATTTTTGCAGGAAGGTGGGTGGGAGGAGTTGTATTCTCGATAGCTGTGGGAGTCAGTGGGCTTGAAATGGATATTGGTTTCTAGGTGGTTGCCAGAGATGGAGACAGAGAGGTCCAGGAAGGAAAGAGAGGTATTAGAGATGGTCCAGGTGAACTTAAGGTTGGGGTGGAAGGTGTTGGTGAAGTGGATGAACTGTTCAAGCTCCTCATGGGAGCACGAGGCAGCGCCGATACAGCCATCAATGTAATGGAGGTAGAGGTGGGGTTTAGGTCCTCATGTACCACCCCACCAACCTTCGGATCCAATGCATCATCCTCCGACACTTCTGCCATCTGCAATCCGACCCCACCACCAAAGACGTTTTTCCCTCCCCACCCTTATCTGCTTTCTGGAGGGACCACTCTCTCCGTGACTCCCTTGTCTGCTCCACACTCCCCTCCAGCCCCACCACACCCGGCACTTTTCCCTGCAATTGCAGGAAGTGCTACACCTGCCCCTACACCTCCCCCCTCACCCCCAGCCCAGGCCCCAAGAAGACTTTCCACATCAAGCAGATGTTCAACTGCACATCTGCCAATGTGGTATACTGCATCCGCTGTTCCCGCTGTGGCTTCCTCTACATCGGGGAAACCAAGCGGAGACTCGGGGACCGCTTTGCAGAACACCTACGCTCGGTTCGCAACAAACAACTGCACCTCCCAGTCGCGAACCATTTCAACTCCCCCTCCCATTCCTCAGACGACATGTCCATCCTGGGCCTCCTGCAGTGCCACAACGATGCCACCCGAAGGTTGCAGGAACAGCAACTCATATTCCGCTTGGGAACCCTGCAGCCCAATGGTATCAATGTGGATTTCACAAGTTTCAAAATCTCCCCTCCCCCCACCGCATCCCAAAACCAGTCCAACTCGTCCCTGCCTCCCTAACCTGTTCTTCCTCCCACCTATCCCCTCCTCCTACCTCAAGCCACACCTCCATCTCCTACCGACCAACCTCATCCCGCCCCCTTGACCTGTCCGTCCTCCCTGGACTGACCTATCTCCTCCCTACCTCCCCACCTACACTCACCTTTACTGGCTCCATTCCTGCCTCTTTGATTTGTCTGTCTCCTCTCCACCTATCCTCTCCTCTACCCATCTTCTATCCGCCTCCCCCTCTCTCCCTATTTATTTCAGAACGCCATTCCCATCCCCCATTTCTGAAGAAGGGTCTCGGCCTGAAACATCAGCCTTCTTGCTCTTCTGATGCTGCTTGGCCTGCTGTGTTCATCCAGCTCTACACTTTGTTATCTCAGATTCTCCAGCATCTGCAGTTCCTACTATCTCTGAATCATTTACCTGTTGCTTTTTCACAAGGCATCACGGGTGTGAAAATTGAACACATTTAAGTCAAGGATGGTTAATGTCTAAATGAGACCACTCTCTAAGATAATAACATTCACACTGGACTCCATCAATGAACAAGAAAACCTAAATTGTGTTTATTATGACAACCTTATCCTCCAACATTGGCAAAACCAGATTATTAATTATAAATTTAATTATCTTCTCTTTAAATTGAAACACACATGTTCACACGGGGGACAAAGAGATCCTGAACAGATCACACATCAAACCTCAGACCCAAACATCCACAGCGTCCTACAGGAGAAATGGAACAACAATAGGTACCACAGCAACAACAAATAACACAAGAACAACATTCTCTGACAAACATCACCGCCCCGAATACCAGCCAACAACAACATGCACACATACCTTTAAAATACTCGTACAATTTAAGGACTATATGAGCAATGCATATGCATAGACCTGATGTGGAGATGCCAGTATTAGACTGGGGTGGACAAAGTTAGAAGTCACATGACACCAAGTTATAGTCCAACAGGTTTGTTTGAAATCACAAGCTTTTGGAGCATAACCCCAAGGAGCAGCGCTCTGAAAGCTTGTGATTTCAAATAAACCTGTTGGACTATAACCTAGTGTTGTGTGACTAATGACTTTATGCATAGACCAACAGAAATAATGAATTGTTAATTCAAGAGAACGGTGATGTGCATATTGTGTAACTCAAAATGGACATGATATTACATGCAATCTGTTTCTTGATTTTCTTCTGGTTTTGGCAAGGATCTGTAGTTCGGATTGTGGTTGAGGTTGTTGACTTGCTTGCCAAGCTGGCTTGTTTGGGAAACCTTCGCCAACTGACTGATCTCTACCAGCAAACAACTTCACTTCCTCCACAATGCCTCAGGAACCAGGTACTGCCCCACAGCGTGAAATACAAACCTCCACTCAACAACCCACAGGCTATAAAATAGCTGAACAGAACGGACACAGAATGCTACGAGCAATGATTAATGATGCCCATAACCAACTCCACAAGTACGAACGAGAAATTATGCGCTAAAAATCACAGTACTTAAGCTCTACGCACCAGCAGTGTGCTACAACCCTAGAACAGGCCATCACCATCAATCAACACAAAACCAAAACTAAGAAGAGACACGAGCTACAGGAGGAACTCTCCAAGCTGATCCACCACAAAGACAAGGACAACAACAAACCAGGCACATGGATAAGAAACCTATCTAACAGACAACTCACAGAAACTGAGAAAGCTGTCCTATTACACGGACTGAACTATAACCACAAAGATGCGAACAGAACAGACTTCATGGCCACTCTGGAGAATACATTAAAAGACAACAGACTCATGGATGAAACACAAGCCAGCTTGGTGAGCAAGTCAACAAGCTCAGGAAGAAATGCAATGATATACACATGTTATTCCTAGTCTGCCATAGTCACATGGCCTCTACAATGAGTCTCTCACACATTGAAGTGAATGTAAGATGCCTGTCTACAATAGAAAGACTGAGTTGAACACAGCTCTGTGTTCAAAAACAAAGTTGCTGGAAAAGCTCAGCAGGTCTGGCAGCATCTGTGAAGGAAAAACAGAGTTAATGTTTTGGGTCCAGTGACCCTTCCTCAGAACTCTGTGTTATACTCTTGAAGCACCCGATCTTGCTGGGTCATCTCCCTTGTATTTACTCCAACCTAGTACCATGAACCTGCATCACCAGCTCCCAATTAGAATCACTATAGTGTGGAAACAGACCATTCAGCCCATCAAATTCACACCAAAGGGCATCACACTCTGACCCACCCCCCCAATGCTGTAACCCTGCATTTCCCCATGGCCAATCCACCTCGCCCACATATCTTTGGAAATTTGGGAGAAAACTAGAGCACCTGGAGGGAACCCAGGGAGAACATGCAGACTCCACACAGACAGTTACCTGAGGCTGGAACTGAACCTGGGTCCCGAGCACTGTAAGGCAGCAGTGCTAACCACTGAGCCACCCACACTCCAGGTATTCCTATCATTCCTGGACATAGCTGTCAGTTGAGGCTGCTCAGGACTGAAGACTACTTGTAGCACTAACAGTGACCACTGGTGGTACTGCTAGTCTTGGAGATTAGCCAGTGGCTCTCCAAAACTTCCTCACAAGAAAGGGGCCGATGGCCCACTTTAAAGCAATTCACACTTCTCCCAGTATTTCATTGTTATAGGGCATTGTTATTTGGGATCGCCGATTGTTTCTGTGTTTGGAGTGGCACTGGCTGAACTGGGATCATTTCACCCTATTACATCCAGCCTGGTATATCATCCATTTTACACAGAATCAGAATCTCTTTGTCTCTGCCAAATTGTAATCACATTGAGCAATCCACTGATTAATCGCAGTTCTAACTGAATGACTGAAAAACACAACCATTGTAATGTACAAGATATCCATGAAAGTGGCTGTTCAGCTTTGAACACATTTGCTTTTTCTAAGGAATGGGTAAAAAAGATGCAAATTAGGCAGATGTTATTGCAATAGTCTATCTAGGATGGGGCTGTGAATGGATCATTTATGTTCCATTCCCTCGGTACACAGAAGCTGTTTGATTATTTTGCAGTATTCAAGACATTAAACATTACATTCGCCTCATTTTACAGCATGGTCTATGACAGACTGTTGACTGTATCAAAGAAAGAACTTGCATTTATGTCAAACATTTTATGAACTCAGGATGCCCCAAGTTACTTTACAGACAATTACTTACTTTATTCAGTTGTACTCATTGTTGTGATGTAGAAAATGTGGCAGTCAATATCTATTGATATCTCCCAGAAATGGCAACATGACAATGATCAGAATATCTGTTTTGTTTCTAATATTTGTTGAGATATAAACATTGGCACCCTTCTGACTTCTTTCCAGGTAAGTATGGACTATCAGTCAAAATTGAAACTTTGGGCCACGTTGCTAGTAACACCAAAGACGTAAATTTAATTTCACATATGATAGGAAATATTTCAGGAGCATGTTAGATTGGAAAGATGTAGGAATGAGATCAAGTCTTCTAATATTAATTGCATATGGAAATCATGTTAGTAAATAATTCAAACTAGCTTGTAATTAGGAGTATGAACCTTTAGGAAGGTAATTCAATTTGAGTGTAAAAAAATGTTTTTCTTATCATAAAACTTAAAGCTATAAAAGGCAGCATGGTGGCTCAGTGGTTAGCATGGCCCCCTCACAGCGCTAGTGTCTGTGGTTCAATCCTACTCTCAGGCAACTGTCTATGTGGAGTTTGCACGTTCTCCCCATGTCTGTATGGGTTTCCATTGGGTGATCTGGTTTCCTCCCACAGTCCAAAGATGTGCAGGTTAAGTGGATTGGCTATGCTAAATTGCCCATAGTGCCCAGGGATGTGCAGGCTGACTGGGTGGGCCAACCATGGGAAATGCAGGGCTATAGGGTTGAGCTGGGTCTGGGCAAGATGCTCTTCAAAGGGTTGGTGTAGCCTCTATCTGCTCTGTAATGATTCTAAGTTAAATGAAATGTATTTCACTTTTTCTTATTTCCATGAAATTTCCTGGTTTTTATTTCCTTTTAGGCACTGTTTTTGCTTTAAAAACAGACAGTGTTGGAAAACTGAAGCAGCTCAGGCAGAATCTGGAGAGAGAGACTGAAGGGGCTGGAAAATTATATTGTTTCGCTATTGCCAAGGAGTGAGTGGAACAGATGGTGAAAGTGCCCAGAATAAAAGACAAGGGGAGCTTATTGGTGATAAAGGAACGATTGAGATGTAAAATAGGTGTTAATGATAGGCTCGAATAAGAGAAAAAACTCAATCCTGCTGATAGCAAAGCCCACAAGATACAAATAAGAGGGTTGTAATCAAACTGGAACATAGTATTCATGCTCCAAAGTTGTTGAACTCAATATTAAGTCCTGAAGGCTGAAAAGTCCCTAAGTAGTAAAAATGTTTTTATTTTGTTTCTTCCTTCTCCGAAGAGATTAATTAGCTGCTGGAGGGTAGGAAGTATTGAGTTGTGAGTTACCAGGTACCAGAGTATGGAGCAGACATAATACGCCAGTTGGTCTTTTATTGACCCATATTTTGGAAGTTTATACACATTGAAGTTTATTACTTTCACATGCCTGAAGGACAACCTTAGAGGGTAATCTGGTCAGATGACATTAAACCTGGTTCAGTTAATTTACTTGTACATTTATAGGTCATAGAATAGATCATCATTGACTCCCTACAGGGTGGCAACAGGCCCTTTGGCCCAACAAGTCCACACAGACACTTCGAAGAGCACCCCATCCAGACCCACACCACAACCCCTCCCTGCGACTCTACATTTCCCATGGCTAGTGCACCTAATCTTTACATCCCTGAACCCTATGGGCAATCCAGGACAGCCAATCTACCTGGCACGCACATCTTTGGGGTGGCGTGGTGGCACAGTGGTTAGCACAGCTGCCTCAAAGTGCCAGGGACCCAGGTTCAATCTCAAGTGACTGTCTGTGTGGAGTTTGCATGTCCTCCCCATGTCTGCGTGGGTTTCCTCCAGGGGCTCTGGTTTCTTCCCACATTCCAGGTGGATTGGCTGTGCTAAATTGCCTATTATGTCCAGGGATGTGCAGGCTAGATGGGTTAGCCATGGGAAATGCAGGGATGTGTGGGTGGGTCTGGGTGTGATGCTCTTTTGAGGTTCAGTGTGGACCTGATGGGCAGAATGTCCTGCTCCCACACTGTAGGGATTCTATCATATGTAACAGAAAGATATGTTTATTCAGGGCAAGACTAGTGAAACTGATATGGTTTCCACAATCCTTGACCATGACTGAGTTTTCTCATTGTGAGTAAATCTAGTTCAATGTTGTGCAGTAAGTCCATGTTCTCAGCAATATAACACACTTAAAAATGGTATGGGTAAGAAATTAGGATGTAACATTGTAGTCACAAATCTTTCCTTGAAAGTAGATCTCCTGTGGAGTGCACAATTAGGCCATAAGATAGAGGAGCAGAATTAGGCCTTTCAGCCCATTGAGTCTACTCCACCATTCGATCATGGCTGAAATGTTTCTCAATCGCATTCCCCTGCTGTCTCCCTGTAACCCTTCAGCAGGATTCAGCGTGTTGTTTTTTTTAATCAATGACAATAAAACAATGATAGTAAAGGGGAGAATGCAGAACCATGTGTTCAGTATCTATTATTTCCTGAGCTGGCCCATCTAGAATTGCAAATGGTCCTTATATGACGAAGGATGTTCTGGCTATGGAGGGAGTGCAGCGAAGGTTTACCAGACTGATTCCTGGGATGGCAGCACTCACATATGAGGAAAGGCTGGAGCAGATAGAACTGTATTCACTGGAGTTTAGAAGAATGAGGTGGGATGGCATAGAAAGCGTTAAAATGCTAACAGAAGTAGACAGGGTAAATGATAGTCCTCTTAACTGGAGAGTCCAGAACAGGGGTCACAGTTTAAGGATACAGACTGGGCCATTTAGGACTGACTGAGAAGACATTTCAGCACCCAGGCAATGTCCTATTCCAAAGAGATGTCTCCAATCCTGACAGGTGGGTGGGTGTGCGCTGTAATCCACAAGTGTGTGGGTGTCCAATCTCTGACTTCAGGGGCATGGGATCCCCAACTTGCGAGCCTGTGAAAAGAGGGAGACTCTATTGGTGTCAACACTTTATGGATTGAGGCCCTTCCCCTTCTGACCCACAAGCCATGCTGGAAAGGCACTTGCATCCTTCCCAGATCGTTCCCTTCTTTCTTCCTGCTGCTGAGGCTTGCAACATCTAGAACTCTGACTACTCACTGTAAAAGCTGGAACGAGAGATCGTCAGGTGTTCAAATATCCTGGGATCAGGTCAGCTGTGTGTCTCTTGCTCAATCTCCATTAAATCCAAATGTGGTTGGGTTACAGCCGAGTTAGTTTGAAATTTGACTACTTAATTTTTTTTTACATATCTGACTCTACCTCAACCTATCCATGTTGGTGCATATTAAATTCAGCACTTTGTTATTTCTCCAACTAGCTGTGTCTAGAACAGTAATGCCTTTCTGGCAGAGTCACTGATGTTACAGCCCACAGTAGAACTCTGGTTAAAAGGAATCTGGGAACGTGACTGACCACACCATTGTGATAATTCTACAAGTGTGGCTACCAATTGGGATGATGGCATTAATTATCTTACTGTTTTATTGTCTTTTTCATTTGATTTTCATCAAATTAAAATCTCTTAATCATTTTGTTCTATTTTAATATTGATTTTCTGATTCAATCAACAAGAGGAATATGCAGAATACAAACTAACCATAACACAGAGAAACTTGCTAGCCCCATTTATTCAAGCACGTGGGTCAGAATATCAATAAGTACAATTATATTTGGTCAAACATATGTATTAGGACCTTAGGGAGCTGGTACAAATATATATTGTCCCTCCAAAATCTTTTGTGTAACATCACCCAGAGATTGTGTATGACTTCAGTGGAGTGAGTGGAGCCAACAAAACATGACCATTAACCCCTTCAGGCCGTTATCTTACACAACAATATGCATCCACCATTGATGTCACATCACTCCTTAGATTGTGGCGGGGAGTTATATGCGAGATTTTGGAGGGGCAGGATCTATTTGTAGCAATACGTATGCCTGACAAAATATGGTTGCATTTATTGATTTTCTAACTTTTGTGGGGTTGGCAATTTGCATGTGCTGACTTCAGCTGGCTGCAGCACCAAGGGATACAATTCCAGCAATGCTTCTGAATACTGCTGGTGAGCTCTGCACACAGCAGGAGGTCCTGGTGACATTGCACTCAAACTACATGGTTAGCCATGTGTGGTCTTATTAAAGGGAGGTGCGCAAAACGATTGATGCTGCAATGTAAAATCTTGCAAAGTGAAGGCCAGGGAGACAGAGACCCACAGTGACAGATGTGGTACTTTAGTGGTCAGAGCACAGGAGTCTGTGAGGTGTAATGAAACCCTCAAAAGAAATGAGAGCATGTGGATAGAAAGGCTAACTCCCAGAATTTGGACTCAAGTTTGAGAAGAGCTCTGATAGTCTCACACTGGTGATTGATATCGGTAGATACATATTGTTGTGTAAGATAATAGTTCTGAAGGGGTTAATGTTCATGTTACATCAGCTCTGCTCATGCAACTGATGTCCCACACAGTCTGTGGGTGATGTTATATATATATATTGATATCATGTAATGAATTTTCTCATCATGTAAGAACAGTGCCCCTTCTGTAGATGTTGGGCAGTTGTCAGTGGTATAGTTCTACTGGAACAATTGACTGAGGGCATTGTATGTTTTGGAGTGCAAGCCTTCTGTATTAATGCAGGAATGTTATCAGAGCATGTACAGTGTCCAGTGCCTTCAGCCATTTTTTGAAATTTCTTTGTGTAAATTGAATTGGAAGAAAACTGGCACCTGTAATGCTGAAAAGGCTGAGAGGGGTCATCCCATTTGGCATTTCTGGCTAAAGAACGCTGCAAATGCTATAGCATGCAAGCAGCCTCGTGTTGTAGCTTCCAGAAATAGACGCCTCATTTTTGAGTGCATCTGGTACAGCTCCTGGCATGCCCCCTAGTACTGTCTAAATAAGCCCTGGTTTGATGGTAATGGTGCCATGAGATCCCAGATTGTGTTTGAGTACCATCCTGCTGTGGTCGATGGCCTACAGCACATTCTGGATGGCCAGGTTTGAGTTGCAGGAGGAGTAACATGTGCTGTGGCATAACTCTGATGAAGGGCCCCATCACTAGATGTGACATCTGAAGCCACTGCACCTACTTCAAGCCAAGACTCTGGGCAAATAGTTTGCTTGCCTGCTCCTCTGAAGCAAAGTGGCAGAAGCCAGAGAGAGGAGGACCTCAGTGAGTGACATAGCAGACTGGAGAAGCATACTGAAACTGTGGGCTCTAATATGTTGAAAATCTGAAATGTAAACATAAAATGCAAGAAATTTCAACAGTTTGGGCATTGATTGTAGAGAAAACAACAGGCCTAATGTTTCACACCAATGATCTTTTATCAGATCAGGGTAAAATTCAAAATATAATACATGAGTCTGTGAAAGCACCTCCTGTTGCTGTCAGTTCAGCATGAAGGACTCCGGCTTCAATATGGCTAATAGGTTGGATTGGAGCCTACCCTGTCCACAGCCTCTGCTTCATCTCTCTGTCATGCAGCACTCCCAAATGCATTTAGACCAGTTGTAGCCTGCACATAGACAGAATGGCCTACCCCCTCCTGCCTTTGCAGTGAGGGTGAGGCAGTGTCTCCCCCAAATGCAAAAACTCACCAAAAGATCACCAAGAACAGTCCAGAGTAACTGCTAGAACATTGAAATAAAAATAGTTCCAAAGAATTATGTTTCCCATGATCCTGGCATATAGCCCTTTAAACAGCTTGACTGAAAGGTCTATGTTTTCTTGTAGTTTGGCAGTAGACTGAAACTTAACATTTCTTTTGATGAGGGAAAGGACATATTTGTACTGAGGATCCCATTATTTCCTCTTTCATTATTCAGACTAACTCAGATAATGGGGGCAGAGACCATCCTCAGCCATCAACAGGACAATGTTAGTTGGCACTCATCGCTTTCTTATTCGAAGGTGAAAGCATGGAAGCCACCGCTAAGAAAGGACAACCAAAAGGACAAAACACTGTCAAAGAGAAACTACCTGTCACAACAGGAACAAGGAAATCCAACAGGTTAACAAGGAACTCCAACAGGTTTACAGTTCTCCAGTTTAAAGGGATTTACTGACCACAGCTTATCAGAAAGAGAATCAAAGACAGTGGTCTTCCACCAACAAAGAACCAATCACAGAATCATGTTATGGAAGAATAGGAGACTATTTAGTCCAGACTTCCAAGTCTTAACATGTTCTGGGAAAATAGCAAAACCTCCTGAGCGCCTGAATTTGTAAAAGCAGAAACTCTGCAGTAATGGTAAGTACGATACATTAAAGTATAACATTAATAATGGGAAAGAAAGCTTGTGTGGTGTGTGGTGAGATTTTATATGGGTTAAAAGGGTCTGAAAGGATTTAGCTGTGCATACAACATAAGCCCCCTCTCCACATCATGAATGTGTGTGTGTGTGTGTGTGTGTCCAATCAGATTTCACCCTCGAGTTCTCTTAAATACTAAATCAATGGGTCTTCCCTCAGAGAGGTGACATGGAGCTCCTGCCAGCTGGAGAGACTGGGGGCGAGGTCACAGTCACCTCCTTTAATGCCTCCCATTGTCCTATTCTTCAACTGGATTCGCAATTATTCCTGTAATTTAACAATGTGGTCCCTGCAGCATTGTAATAAAAATACTGAACGCTTATTCCGATTAGAATTCCTGACAGCCCAAATGTTCTTCCACAGGTGCCAGGATTATGATGTGCTATGTCACTTACCAATGTCAATTTTAGACAATTGTATGCATGGAAACATTGTAATGGCATGTATTAGCATGACTCAAAAAACAGTGCATTAAAATTACACTCGGGCAATGAGCTATTTCAACAAAAAAACATGAGTAACATCACATCATTAGAACTGAAGTATAAGATACCTGCGTGCATGAGAATCAGTAATCATCTTAGAAATTCAAGGTGAATTCTATAGGATTAATTGCTTACTGCTTCTGATAACCGATACAGGGATAATAATTATACCATGAGTCTGTGGTGTACTTTTGAGTAAGCTTACTGCTTTCTGTGATTGAAAGCAAATAAGATATGACAACCTATAATTTATTTAATGTTGGGTTTCATTCATTCCCAGTTTATCACACAAGATTGACTACCCAGTAAATTTAGTCTCTCTTTACATATTAACTGAACTATCATTAACACGGTTCTCAAGTTTACATACATATCTACGCACAGACAAGTGTGTTTAATGCTGGTGCACTTAATGTACTAGATGCATGACTTGGTTCAATTGCAGGTCACACAAGATTTAATCAAGATAACAGAACAGGACAAAGGAGCCAGAACATAAAAAAGGAAAGTGCCATGGATGCTGGAAATCAGAAAAAAAATGCAGAAAGAGCAGCAAGAACTCAAGAGGCCTGGCAGCACCTGTGGATCTTACTTATTGGTATAATAGAGCAAGAAAATAACATTTGTTGAATCTGACACCTTAATTCCTCAAATTGGGAAAATTCATTGCATTATTTCCTCATTTGGATTTCCTGACAGGCATCCTGTAATGATTCATTCTCTACTCCAGATCAAAAGTTATATCAAGTAAAATGCAGGAATGGGAATCTCGTTTTCATTCACTCAGGGGATGTGGCCTTTGCTGACAAGCTCAACATTTATGGCCCAGCCTAGTTGCCCTTGAGAAAAGGATTGTGTGCCGTTTCCTGAACCACTGTGGTCCATTTGCAGCAGATACCCCCACAATACTGTTAGGCAGAGAGTTCCAGGATTTTGACCCAACAACACCAAAGGAATGGCAATATATTTCTAATAGCAAGTGGCTTGAAGGGGAATTTGCAGGGGGGTGGTGTTCCAATGTATCTGCTGCCCTTGCCATTCTAGAAGGAAGTCATCATTGATTTAGAAGGTGCTGTCTGAGGAGCCTTGGTGAATTTCTGCAGTGAGTCTTGTAGATGGTACACACTGCTGCTACTGAGCGTTGGTGGTGGAGGGTGTGGATGTGGTGCCAATTAAGCAGGTTGCTTTGTCCTGGGTGGTGCGAAGCTTCGAGTTGGAGCTGCATTCATCCAGGCAAGTGGGGAGTATTCCTTCACACTCCTGACTTGTGCCTTGTAGATGGTGGACAAGTTTTGGAGAGTCAGATGTGGAGTTACTCACTGTAGAATTCCAAATCTCTGACCTGCTCTTGTAGTCACTGCACATATGTTTCTGATCCAGTTCAGTTTCTAGTCAATGGTAACTCTCAGGCAGTTGATAGTGGGGGATTCAGTAATGGTGATACCATTGAATGTCATTGGTGATGGATAGATTCTTTCTTGTTGGAGATGGTCGAAGCCTGGCACTTGTGTGGCATGAATCTTACTTTCTACTTGTCAGCCCAAAGCTGGATATCATCCAAGTCCTGCTACAATTGGGCATGATCTGCTTCAGAATGCGAGGAGTTGTGAATGATACTGACATTATGCAATTATCAGTGAACATTCTCACTTCGGAATTTATAATGGAGAGGAGCTCATTGATGAAGAAAATGAAGATGGTTGGGACAAGGGCACTACCCTGAGGAACTACTTCAGCGATGCCCTGGAGCTGAGATGACTGCCCTCCAATAACTATTTCCTTTGTGCTGGGTATGACTCTAACCAGCTGAGAGTTTTCCTCTCATAAGAAAAGTATATAAGATTCCCACTAACTCTAATTTTGCTTGATAACACACTCAGCCAAACGCAGCCCTACTTATAGATCAATGAGGACAGGCATTTGTATAATATTTTATAATTTTTCTAACAGCCAAATTACAATTAACTATTATCAATATGGTTATATGCTGAAGCACAGCAGCTATTTCGATATCAGCAGTACCACACATGCCACTGAGTGGTAGGTTTCATGTTCAAACTTCATGGGATTTTAAGAACAAAATCTAGGCTGATATTTCACAAACATGCCAAAGGGAAAACTATACAGAAGGCAAAGGCCCTGTTTCAACCAACAGTGGGTGTAAAATATCAAGACCATGTATTGAATTGGTTAACATATTCCCTTCATTACAACAGTGACTACACTTCAACACTGCATCATTGGCTATCAACATTTTTGGTCCTTGCATTCATTTTTGTGATTTCTGTGCTTGAACCTTTACATTTCTCTGCTTTTCCACCATTTCCACTTCACACATTTTAGAAAAGATTCTGGGTGGAATTCTCTCAGCCCCTGAACAATGTGGACATTGGTCCGTCTGTTGGGAAAATACAGCATGATGGGAAAAATGAGGTGACAACCTAGTAATGCTACAACACGGGATTACTCATTTGTAAACAGCGTATGGTAGACAGTGCTATGTAACTCCACACCAAACGGATCACATTTAATCTCTGCACTCCTGCCAGAGGGGAACGAGGGCGGATCTAATTGAAACTTACAGAATACTGAGAGGCTTGGATAGAGTGGATGTGGCGAAGATGTTCCCACCAGTAGGAGAGACTAGGACCAGAGGATACAGCGTCAGAGTGAAGGCATGACCCTTTAGAACGGAGATGAGGAGGAATTTCTTCAACCAGAGGGGGGTGAATCTGAGGAACCCATTGCTGCAGAGGGCTGTAGAGGCCAAGTCATTGAGTGTCTTTAAGACAGAGATAGGTAGGTTCATGAGTTGTCAGGGGATCAAGGGTTACAGGGAAAAGGCAGGAGAATGGGCTTGAGAAGTACATCAAGGCATGATTTGAATGGAGGAGCAGACACAATGGGCTGAATGGACTAATTCTGCTCCTATATCTTATGGTCTTATGGCTCAGGCTTTTTGGTTTCTGACTATCTGAAGACTGGATGGACACTGAAAAATGTATATTGCGACCTCGCAGAAGTACCTGGGCAGTCTTCTACTGTTTTGCTACTACTACAGCTGTTTTGAAATAGTGGTATAATTAACTCTGGAACACAAGTCATAAATGCCGCCGTCAATCTGTTATAAAAGGTCTATACTCATTGCCTTAACTAGTGCCTTCTGCCACCTCTTTGATCTCATGTGGAATGAATCATTTCAGCTAATGACTGGCAACTATGATGTTGATGACTTTAGGAGGAGGTCAAGATGGATTACCCACTCAGCACATTTAGCTGAAGGTGGTTGCAAAATGTTGTATTGAACTGCTGGGCTCCCTGTCACTGAGGTCAAAGATGTTTGCAAAAGTTAGCTCCTCCCATTAATAGCACAATCGTCTACCACCATTCACAACTGGATGTAACAAGAGTCCAGAGTTTTGATTTGATCTACTGGTTACGGGATTGCTTAGCTCTGTACGCTGTTTAGACCGAATCTCCCCTGTTTTGTGCCTCAATATCCCATTTTAAACTGTACCCTAGTAAATAGCAGAGACTGGGAGTTACACTGGAAATGTGCTGTGGTGTTGGATAATTATACCATTTAGTTGATGACTGTTTCTGTAGGCAGACAAAGACACCTACAAACTGAAAGCCAAGTCATTTAGTTTTCTGAACAGGTGAAAAAGCCTGGTGTTAACAATTATCCCACTTAGTGAAAGAAAAGAATAAAATTGTGTGTATACTTTACCTTTCATGTCTTCATTGAGTCCAGAAGTGCTTTAAAAATAATAAATTGCTTCCTGAAGTGTTGTTATGCTACAGCCAAATTGCACACAGCCAAGTGCCGTGAACAGCAAAGTGGCTTCTGCTCTGTTTTAGTTCTCTGAAGTTCTTTGAAGAAATAGAATATCTTTTACACCAGTCTGCTGAAAATGATGTACCTTGGTTTAACTTCTCATCTGAAAGAACAAGAAAGTACAATTTTGAGATTAGAACAATATTTATCACGAGTGAATTTAATTGGTACTTTTCACACAAAAGTTTGTGGAATTACTGAACTCTCTCCCCCCAAAATGCTGGGTGAATTGAAATTTTCAAGACTGACCAATAGATTTTTGTTGGTCAATCCAGGTAAATGGAGTTCAGATACAGAGCTGGCATCAATCTCATTGAATGGCAGACTGTATTTATTGGGTTAAATGGCCTTCACCTGTTCTTGCTACAATCAACAGACTGCAATTTGTCACAGCACTGTCTCCCTATCAACACCCAAGAGGACAAGTAACTATTACCAATGCTATTTGATCACCAGTTAAAGAAATACGTCAGAGATGGAAATTTGCCACTGTTTATGTGTAAAACTGAAGAACATCATGGAACACGTCTACAGAAAAAATGGGAGAGAAAACATTCCCAAGGACATTGCTTGTATTCCAAATTATTTCAGTCTGTCCCAACTGAGTGTACGTTTTGTTGTCAACTTGCAAATTGGAATGTGCAATAAGAATTTAATAATTCTCCTAAATGTCTTTGTTGGCCTCCTCCTGAAACTTTGAATAGAAGAAATAATATACATTTATATCTATCTTTTACGAAATCACAAAAGGCAACACAGCTAATGAACCATTTTTGAGGCGTGGTCCCTGTCATCAAGGGGCGATAAACCTGAAAGAGATAACAACAAGATGGTTTGCGTTTATGATCGTGGTTCAGGGATAGGCCTCAGGCTGTTGTCCATTGCTTTTCTTTGAGTTGTGTCATGGCATCATTTACCTGAACCTCAAAAGGACAGATAAGACCTTGGTTTAACATCTCAACCGAAAAAATAGAACAAAGCTTCTTTTGTGCTAGAGGGACTTTTGTTTCATTTATACATGGAATATTGCAATTGCTAGCTAGGCCAGCAATTATTATTCATCCATAATTTCCCTGGAGAGGATGATGGTGAGCTGCCTTACAGTCATAGAGTCAAAGATCTACGTTGCAGAAAAAGCCCCTTCAGTCCATTGCATATGCACCAGTCAAAACAACCAACTAACGATTTGAATCTGATTTTCCAGCACTTGGCCCATTGCCTTGTAGACTGTGCCATCATAAGTGTACATCTAAATACTTTTAAAAATGTTATGAGGGATTTTGCCTCTACCACTCTAACAGTCATCGAGTTCCAGATTCCCATCACTATCTGGGTGAAAATATTTTTCCTCACATCTCCTCTAAACATTCTACCCCTCACCTTAAATCTACGGTCCCGTGGTCATTGATCCCTCAATCAGGGGGAAAAGTTTCTTTCTGTCTCCTCTGTCTCTGTCCCTCATGATTTTCTATACCTCAATCACATGCCCCTCTCAGTTTCCTCTGCTCCAGGGAAAATAACCCCAGTCTCTTCAATCTCCCTTCAGAACTAAAACTCTACCAGGCAACATCCCAGTAAATCTCCTCTGCACTGTCTCCAGTGCAATTACATCCCTCCCATAATGTGGATTCCAGAACTGCACACAATACTGTAGCAGTGACCTAACCAAAATAATCTTCCTGCTCTTAAACTCTGTGCCTTATCTAATAAAGGCAAGTATCCCATCTGCCTTCTTAATCATTTTATCCACCTGTCCTGACACCTTAAGGGACTGGTAAACATGCACATCAAAGTAGCTCTGAACCTCAGTGATTCCTGGAGTCTTAACATTCATCATGTATTCCCTTGTCTTGTTTGTCCTGCCCAATTGCATCACCTCACACTTATCTGGATTGAATTCCATTTGCTACTGATCAACCCATCTGACCATCTGTCTGTATCCTTCCTGTAATCTAAGGCTGTTCTGCTCTATATTTACCATGCCACCCAGTTTTTTTAATCATCTGTGAACTTACTGATCAACCCTCCCATATTCAAGTCTAATCATTTGCCTGGAGTTATCATAGATTCAGCAGATTCCTGTCCTTACAATAACGGTTTGATTGCCTGGGCACCATCTGGAAAGCATTTGACCACAGCAGAGGAAAATGGTCCTGAGGAAGACTAGAGTTTGCAGTTCTGATTAATTCCATTTGTGACTGGGAGTGGGACAGTAACTCAGCATTATCCTGAGAATATCTACATGGAACTGTTGAACTGTTGTGACAAATTTCTCAGGCACCCAAATTTCTACATTACTTTTCAAAGGCCCACATGACTAATTATGTCAAAGGCCTTGGTCAGATCAATAAACATGGGCCTGAATTTTTGTTCCTGGATCCTGGGTGTAGATTCAAGATATTTCTGTGGGTACAACAGGTCTAACTAAGATGGTTCGGGACAGAAAAGCTTCTCCCTGCTTTGTGCAATTCGACATTTCTGTAGCTGCTCGAAAAGAATCTAGAACCTGCACTGAGGTTTGGGATCTGTTCTTCTTCAGACAGGCAAAACTTGCTGAGAGTGGGGACCTGGTAGTTCACTGCCCCAAAACCGGGGACATCACCATTACAGCATCTACAGATGAGACACTGTTCTTAGAAAACAAGGACGTTTGCTGCATGATAATAATAAGCCTAACTGCATTTTGTCTGACATAGTTCCCAGGACCTCAGGGAGCTCGTACAGAAACATCTGCTCCAACAGAAATTTCGATTAAAGCTCATTGTCTCCTGCCAAACACTGTGTAACATTGATGATTGGCAATGTAACAAGAATATTAACCCCTTCAGAATCATTACCTGTTACACCATCTTCCCTTCAGGGTTTATCTGCATAGTTTAACATTCTCATTATACAAGCGCATATATCACTATATCACATTTACCACTCCCCCATCTCTCCACAAGCCGAACTTCACAAATACAGGTGGCCTGCAAGTTTCACAATTCTCTCATAAAACATTGTCTTGTCTACTATCAACACCCTTTCTCACCGTGGCATTCCATACCCACTCTATAGCATAAATACTGTCCCTTCTACACTTCATGTCAGCTTGATGAAGAGTCATATAAACTCAAAACATTAGCTTATCCTCTCTCCATGGATGCTGCCTGACCTGCTGTGATCTCCAACATTTGTTGTTTTCAGTACAGATTCCAGCATCTGCAGTAATATGCTCCTACACTGTCTCATCTTGACCTGGTTTGTGCTGCCCATTGAAAAGGTTTGCCAGGGTATTGCTGCACTCTAGCAATGAGTTGGAACTACATGTGATAACTGGGTAAAGGTGAGGACTAATATAGAATGAGCCATTTGTTACAGTATGGTGTCAATGAGGCGTGCCAGCTCTCCCTTACATCCCTCATGCCTCTGTAAACATCAACTGATCAAACTAATCACAATTCTGTGTCGCTTAGACAGTCTGTTTCTGCCAAAACAATTCCTTATTCAGAGTTGATACATTAATCATTTAATTTTTAAATTTTAATCAAAGATTAATCTTTGAGACATTAATGTATTCGATTATTTTGATTTCCTAGGCCAACTTGTCTCTGTCTGGATAGGTCCGAGACAGTCTGATTCTGCCCATAGATTTAGTTACGTTTCTTCTTGTGATACAAGTAAGTTCTGTAAGATAGAATGATCTAATATGATGTCCTTCACTTCTGAGAATCTAATCCCATTTGATTGGAATAAGACTCTCTCTTCTCTCTTAGATATGGCCCTAATGAAGTTACAATCTGAAAGAGACGAGCTCCTTGTTGAGTCCAGTTGTAAAGTTGCTATTCGAAAGATAAATGTGCCTTTTCTCAAGCTTATGTTGAACAGGCATTGAAAGTGTTTGACTTAATAAACCATTAAGTTTACTTGATGACAATGACAATGAACCCAATCTCTATATTGCAACAATTGTACAAATTGTACCATTAGCACATTAACGAAATGTAAGGGAGTAACACTGCACCTAAATGTACAGGGCACAATTTTCAATTTGGCATTGTTGGGGTGAACAGTGAGATATCAATTATGTTTGTCCAATTATACTGTTTTTATATTTAGGCCTTACCTGCACAACATTTGCAAGATCTACAGAAAACTCTGTTGGTGGCTTACAGGTAGGCCTGAAGATTTCTGGGAAGAAACCTTCCCAGTGCTTTTCATGGAGTATTTTTCAGTGGTCCCTTCAAGCCTCAGAAATGCAGGTCCCCCGGGATTGGGAGGTATGTGTTCCTGTTATTGAGACTTGGGTTTTATTGGAGCCCAGGGCTGACATAGAATTCAAACTTCAAATATTAAATATGAAGTTTTAAATAAGGCTTCCACTTGTGTTGTGCTGGTGGGAGGAGAACTTAACACAAATTTTAAGATAAAGAAAAGGAATGAGATGCTGGAGGTAGATTTGGGCAGCTCGGAAGGAGAACAGCAAATAAGACTTCAAATGTAGAAACTATTGGATTGTTATTGGTGTTATTTTGAAGACAAAAGAGATGGATGTGTGGCTGGAGAGATGGTGCAAGATGGGGAGTTGGTCTTTAGATTCCTGAGACTTTGGAACCAGTCAGGGAGAGGTGGGACCTATAAAGGCTGGACATATTGCACCCAAACAAGACGGAAACCAGGCCATTGTAGAACAATTTACTGGTGCTGTATTAAAAACAATAAACTATGGATGTTAGAAGCCTGAAACTAAGACAGACATTGCTGGAGAAACTCAGCAGGTCTGACAGCATCTGTACAGAGAGAAAGAGAGTTAAAATTTCTTAATGTTACTTAAAGGGGAGATCTTGATGCATTAGCTCCGTTTCTCTCTTCATAGTTTGCTCGTTGCTGATGGTTTAAACTTAGCTCGGCGAGGGGGTGAGAAACAGAATGTAGCAATGGAGAGACAAAGTGCACTAGGGATTTAGAAAGTCAGGTTGTAATAGTAAAATTCAAATAGTAAAATGCTAGGTTGAGTTAGACTAAAAAAGAATGCAACAGAATCTAAATTAGGCTTACAGAGGACATATGCAAATACACAAAGCATGTAAATAAGATGTTGAGTGCAGGTGCTTGGAGCACATGGGAATATGACATTGTGGTGAGAACAGCAAGCTAAATCATAAAAGGGCAAAACTGAACAGTAAATATTCCTGGATACAAGGTGCTTTGGGAAATAAAGAAAGGATGAGAGCTGACAGTATTGATAAAAAAGAATATCATAATGTTGGAGAGAGAGCTCCTGGAGGACTGAAGGAGCAATATAGCCACCAGATGGTGGAAGTTGAATTCAGTAAAATATCAGGATTAAGAATCTAATGATGAGCATGAATCCATTGTCGATTGCCCTTTAGGTAAGGAAACTGCCATCCTTACCTGGTCTGGCCTACATGTGACTCCAGACCCATAGAAATGTGGTTGACTCTTTACTACAAATAGGGATGGGCAATAAATGCTGCCTGGTCAGCGACACCCTCATCCCTTGAAGAATAAAAAAAAAACTATTTGCTTAGAATTAAAAAAGAAATAGACACATTATCACATTATTGAATATATTCTGTAGGCCAGCAATTAATATGAAAGGTAAGGAGAAACAAATTTGAAGGGAGATTACAGAAATTTCTTAAAACTGCAGAGCAGTCATAATGAGGAAATCAATTAATTTCATATAAACTGCAGCTTCAATGATTACCTGTGACTTGGTTGGTTTCACAATCACTTCAAAATCATAAGGTTCTGAATTTAAGTTCTAGCCCATAGTTTCAGAATGAAAATAAAAGCTGAAACTCTAGTGCAATACAGAGTGAGATGTTTGAGTATCTGAGGTGTTGTCTTTTGGACAAGGTGACAGACTATGGTCCTATCTGCTTGTTTGCAAGGATGTGAGAGCAGAACAGGGCTGTTGTCCCTGATGTTGCAGTACGATGAACCTGCAACTCCCCCCAATATGAGGTCTACAGTTGAGATATTCATTCATGATTGCCATTTGTGACTTATCAGATACTGAAGCATTCTGGAACAATAGTTAGGCTTGCGCTGATAAGTGGCAAGAATCATTTATGTCACACAAATGCCAAAATAGGTGATCATCTCCAAATGTCACTCCTTGACATTCAGTGGCATTACTATCATTGAGGTAGCAGTGCTAACCATTGAGCCACCATGCCACACCTGGCTCCCATTTGTATTGATAATATAAATGAGAACCAGACCACACTGAATCTAGAATATTCAGATGGGAAGCAGAAAAGGAAATAAAGGAAGCAAAAACGGAGAATGGCTTCTGACATAGATGGAATTCCAAAAGCCTTTCACAGGTACATAAATAGTAAAATCATATATAGAGGAGGCGTGGGGAAATTAAGGATCATGGAGGAAAAGCTGAGGTATTAAACGTAAACTTTGCATCTGGCTTTATTAAAGTAGGTCCTGCTAAAGTCATGGTGAAAGAAAAGTTGGTAAAGATGTTTGATCAGTTAAAAATTGATAAAGAAGAATTATTAGGAAAACTGGCTATACTTAAAGTTGATCAATGATTGGGATGAGATGAGCTGTAACCAAAGAAGGTGAAACAGTGAGGGTAGAAATTGCAGAGTCATTGACTATACAATCCTCCTGAGCTATAACGGTGTTGTCAGAGGATGGGAAAATTGCAAAAGTCACACTCTGATTCAAAAAGCGTTCAAAGATAAATACAGCAATTACAACCAGTCAGTTTAACCTTGGTCATGGGAATGCATGTCGAGATGTTAATCTAGAACAAAATCAATTCACATGATGTAGATAGCCAGCACAATTGTTTTAAGGGCAAATTAACTAACTTGTTTTTGATGATGTAACAGAGAAGGTTGACGAAGGTACCATAGATACATGGACTTACTTCCAAACTACATTTGATGAACTGTCCATAAAATTGTCAGAAAAATTAATGTTCACGGAGTCAATGGAACAGATGAAACATGGAACCCCAGGTGGTTGAGTGTCAGAAAACATGGATAAGTGATAAACTGTTGTCTTTTGGACTGAAGGAAGATAGTGAGAGATGTTTCTAAGGGGTTGTTATTAGGCACACTGCTTTTCTTGATCTAAACTAAATAGTGGGGGAGGGGGATGCGAGGTGGGTTCAGATACATGGAAAACTGTGGAAAAAGTTAAAGGAGGACAGGACTCCGGAGAGGTTGTTAAGTTTCAAGACCATGTAATAGGACGGTGAGCATGGAAAGGGTTAGGAATCTAACTTTAGCCACAACAGGTGTGGGGACAACTCTGAGAAGGGGGACACTCAACACAGGACTGAGGGTGTTGTCCTTAAAAGTAGGCAGTATATGAAGCAAGGTAAGTGAGCTTGTACTGCAGATTGAAATTGGCAGGTATAATGTTGTGAGTTTCACAGACACTGAGCTGCACTGGGATCAGAGCTGGGAATTAAACATCCACATGTCCTATCGAAAGAACGGGCAGAGGGGCAGAGGAGGTGGGCTGCCTGGTTAGTAAGAAATGAAATTAAATGAATAGCATGAAGTGAGATAAAGTCAGAAGGCATAGAATCTGCATGGGTAGAGTTGAGGAGCCACAAAGGAAAAAGACTGTAATGGGAGTTATGCACAGTCTCCTAGCAGTCGTCAGTATGTGGGACAGGAATGAAGTCAGGAGATAGAAAAGGCATGTAAGAAAGGGACAATTGCACTAATCATGAGGCCTAAAATATGTAGGTAGACTGGGAAAATCAGCCTGGCAGGGGATCCCAAGAAAAAGATCTTGTGGAATGTCAATGAAATGGTTTTTTTGAAGCAGTTTGTGATATAGCTCACTAGGCAAGAGACAGTTCCAGATTTAATAAAAACCGAAAGAACTGCGGATGCTGTAAATTAGGAA
>NC_063337.1:105775008-105799767 GCF_021869965.1 Rhincodon typus | reverse complement strand
GTGTTCATCCAGCTCTACACCTTGTTATCCTGGTAAATCTCCTCTGCACCTTTTCCAACGCTTCCACATCTTTCTTGTAATGAGGCGACCAGAACTAGATACAATACTCCAGATGTGGCCGAACCAGGCTTTTGTATAGCTGGAGCATAAATTCATGGCTCTTGAACTCAATCCCTCTATTAATGAAAGCTAACACACCATACACCTTCTTAACAACTCTATCCACCTGGGTGGCAGCTTTCAGGGGACTGTGGACATGAACCCCAAGATCCCTCTGCTCCTCCACACTGCCAAGAATCTTTCCGTTAACCCTATATTCTGCTTTGAATTTTGTCCTTCCAAATGAATCACCTCACACTTTTCAGGGTCAAACTCCATCTGCCACTCCTCAGCCCAGCTCTGCATCCTATCAATGTCCCTTTGTAACCCAGAACAGCCCTCCGCACTGTCCACAACGCAACCCACCTTCGTGTCGTCCGCGAACTTACTAATCCACCCTTCCACTCATTCATCCAAATCATTTACAAAAATCACAAATATAAGAGGACCCAGAACAGATCCTTGTGGTACACCATTGTAACTGAGCACCATGTTGAATATTTTCCGTCCACTACCACCCTTTGTCTTCTAAGGGTCAGCCAATTCTGAATCCAATCTGCCAAATTTCCCCCTATCCCATGCCTCCCTACCTTCTGCATGAGCCTACCATGGGGAGCCTTATCAAACGCCTTACTTAAATCCATGTATACCATATCCACTGCTCTACCTTCATCCACTTGTTTGGCCACCTCTTCAAAGAGTTCAGTAAGGTTTGTGAGGCATGATCTACCCCTCTCAAATCCATGCTGACTATCACGAATCAAACTGTGCCTATCCAAGTGATCATAAGTCCTTACTCTCAGAGCCCTTTCCAATAATTTGCCCACCACTGAAGAAAAACTAACTGGCCTGTAATTTCTGGGGTTATCCCTATTCCCTTTTTTGAACAATTCACAGTCAGCATGAAGTCATTAAAAGGAGATTTTCATATTTCTGCTGCTTTTAGTCTGCAGACATTCAGATAAAAGTTGCAACAAAACAGATTTATTTTTCATTTGGATTGGATGATTGAGGTTACCAGGATTTATTTTTGTTTACTTTCACACATCCTCAAAGAGAACAGAGAAGCAGAATATCCAACCATGCATAATGGAGAGAATGGAAACTTGACGTGAAAGAAATAGATCAGATGCAACAATATACTGTTCAATTTCTGATTGAAATAGTTACAGATATACATTCTAGTGAAAAGAGCAGGACTAAATTGGGTTAAATCTGAAAACTTTGGACTGAATGTGTAGAGAAACAAAAGTTGCAGATAGAACAATGTACAATGCTGATGACTAATTCTTGGAAAAAATCTTCTAATCCAACATAGTTACATAGCTGTGCTTATTAGAATGTGTGGGAAATCCTGAGTTTTCACCCCAGGACATTCAAGAGAATTTCAGTCCTTATTTCAGACAGCTTTTAAATTTTCTCAATTTAAAGAGAATTTATCCTCCTTTACCAAAATTTTGGAAGACTGAAAGCAAGGCATAAATCATAGCACAGGTTTCTTAGTTTCTGCTACAGAACTGAATTCAATGGGGATTGTTCAATTTATATCATTCACCATCATCTGAGACATTTGAAATACTTCCTTCAAAATATTCTGCTGCTTAACAACGCAGCTTAAGGCATATGTTCATTGCCAAGTCATTGGTTATATTGATTAAGGCATAAATTATGGGTTTCCCAGAACCATCCAATCTGAAACAGGCTTGAGGCCCTTCAAATATAACAATAAGAAGTCTAACACTTGAAATATTAGTTTTCACTCAGGCATTTGGCAACAGCTGCTTTCAGAAAGATTAGATCTACCTGCGGCTACAAGATGATTCTTACAGGAGCCTGCTCAGGTGGCAACACTAAACTCAATATTTACAACATTCATAACTGACAGTGAAGCCCTCTGCACCCTGTCCCAGTTACCCCCTTCCCCCCTTCCCCCCTTCCCCCCTTCCTCCCTTCCTTCTTCCCCCAATTCCCAATCACTCACTATTTGTTGCTTATCACAACTTGGTTTCCCCTCTTTCCAATCACAGTCCCTTCCCAGTTCCCTATTTTCCAATCACACCCATTCTTGACTCCCCCTATTTCTGATCACACCTCCTTCTCAGCTTCCACCTTCTCTATTACACCACTTTCATAGGTTCCCCTTGTCCTGACTGTGCACCTAATTCTTATTCACCCTTAGTCCCAAGATCCTATCAGCACAGGAACATCCTGCATGCCCATGTTTTCGACACCAAATCTGATCTTTAACGTAGGAGGTTTACTGAAGAAGCTACTTATTAAAAGGTTTCAGAGATAGTAAGAACTGCAGATGCTGGAGAATCTGAGATAACAAGGTGTAGAGCTAGATGAACACAGCAGGCCAAGCAGCATCAGAGGAGCAGGAAGGCTGAGGACGAGTTCGGCTAAGCGGATGAGGGTGTCAGTGGAGGGGGACTGGTCGGGCCTGCGGGACAGGAAGAAGCATTTCTGAAGAAGGGTCTAGGCCCGAAACGTCAGCCTTCCTGCTCCTCTGATGCCGCTTGGCCTGCTGTGTTCATCCAGCTCTACACCTTGTTATCTAACTTATTAAAAAGGTGTTGTTGACACCAATACTGGTTCTACTGGATCCTCCAGAAATTGGTTAGGGATCTGTCGAGACTGGAATTATCCTGGGTGGAGAAAGATTAATGACAGCTTCTCCAAAAAGTCGATGAGAAATATGTTACAAATAGCTGGACAATTTCCAACTGAAACTGAAGTGATAAAGATTGATAAAATATTTTCAGCACAGAGAGAGACAATCCAGTCTGTGCCATATGTTTTCAAAGAGAAATCTGATTCATCCCACTCACAGGTTTTTATACTTACAAACCTTTTCTTTCTCCTTCAAGTATTTCTCTATTTTTTTTTTTGAAAGATGGTGCTGTATCTGTGTTCATCGCCCAATCAGGCAATGTATTCCAAATCCTACAACCTATTTTTCTTTCAATCACACCCTGGTTTTCTTGTGAATCATTAGAAATCTGTGCTATCTGACTACTCTGCCTTCAGCTATCAGAAACAGTTACTCCTCATTCACTATGATTAAACCCTGAATGACTTTAAACATCTCTATCAAGTCTCCTCTTGGTCTTCTGTGACCCAGAAAGAAGAGCCAAGCTTCTTCAATCTGTGTGACTGTCACCTATCATCTTGGAATCATTCTACTAAATCTTTTCTGTACCCACCCGCATCATTCTTAAAGCATGGTGCCCAGAATTGGACACAACTGATGCTGATCTGATGCTTTATTAAATGCTTAGCATAACTTCCTGACTTTTGTAATCTGTGCTTCTATTCATAAAGCCTAGGATTCCACCCAGACATATCAAAGCAGATTTAACTCAACGCAAGCTACGAATGATACTTTAAGAATAATTATGTTTAATTATCAGTTTCAGAAAAGGCTCGCTACTCACAAATAGTTCAAAATTATTCAGGCCGGAGTTACATAAAGCATATACCCAGAGAAGCATTAAACTGTTAAACCTACCTTGCATGATGAGTTAGCAATGATAGGAATCTAAATCATTCAAAGGAATATAACAGTGAACTACATGTTAAGCCCCTTAATGGCCAAGAACAATCTGTTCTGTTGTTAATTACTAAGTTTGGGGGTGAATTTTGACTCATTGATGACACCCCAACAAAGACAGGAAATAATGTACACTCAAACATTGACATCATGTGGCAGGTAGCTGTCACCCCTGGACCCCAGGAACAGTCTCCGGAACAAGGTAAATGCTTCAAAGAGGATTTCAGCTGGGGGTCAGGGAGGGAAGCCCAAAGCAAGGAAGACCTGGCCCATAGGAATCTCATAAGTCAACAATTGCCTCTTCTGTCCCAGTATTCCCAGCAGAACCTGCCTGGTGGGGAAGTGATTGTTCTTTCCTTGCTCAGACCTCAGGTTAAAGTAGCAAGTTGGATTGATGCAATTATCAATTAATTACAATAATGTGATCAGTCTAATTTGCATGTTCGAAGAGGGTCCTCCTGACTTGGCCATAGGTCACTGTCGAATTGAGGTCAGCTGGTTACATTGCCAGCAGAATAAATAAACTCTATTTTAATGCCTCCCTGTCTGGGTTTTACTTGAGGGGGAGTGGAGTTATGAATTGCAGCCTTTGTTCTAACAAGAACATGCACATTTCAGTGAGCTGAAGTTTACAGTTTAGTGAAGCCAATTTTGTAGCAGGAATGATTTTAAGATATTAAGATATCCAACAGTTATTGCAAAATAAAACTAAACAACTGTGGATGCTGGAAATCAGAAGCAATAGTTCTGAAGAAGGGTCACTGGATGCAAAACATTATCTTCGCTTTCTCTCCACAGATGCTGCCAGACCTGAGTTTTTCCAGCAATTTCTGTTTTTGCAACTATTACTGCAAATTCGTTCTTGTAAAGTATATCAAGTTTCATCACAAATGTATGCTTTTTCTAACTTTTTCCATGACCTTTACTGATTTATCTCCAGTGAAAATGCCTTATATAACACAGTTACATAAATAAATAAATTGCACGAGAAACCAACTTTTTACAGTGTACGTCAAATCAACAAAACAACCAATTTGCTTTTAGTGAGGGATTTTATAGCAAGGTTCAAGAAACATAAACTTGCATGAATTATTCATTTCTTTGACACATATTTTGTGAAGACAATTAAATACTTTCCACAGTTACATTACAAAAAATCCGTAAATATTTTTGAAATTCAGGACTTTTGAACAAATTCTTCTTTCCTACTTGAATACTGGAGCAATATTTTTACATTACAGTGCTGTATCGCATTGATCGTTCTTGTATGTTGCTTTTGAATTCTCTTTAAAATAAGCACAATTAAGAGAAATGTAACTTGCGTAGACATTGTGAACACAAATTACAAATAAATGAATTCTAATATTCCAAACCAGAATGTAAAACGGACTGTTGGTTATCCTGTAGCAAGAACGTATTTACCTTAAGGTAAATACACATGAAAAATTTTATATTGCTTTCTGTATTGGTTAAAAGAACTCAGGAGCAGTTCAGAGTCTGCAAGGGCTCAAGAGTTGATGGCAAATCAACAGCAAAGTAACGAGAGGGGTCAATGAGTGAGGTTGGCAGTGGGGAAGTGTTTGGGCAGATTTCCAAAACATTTTTTCTGAAGAAGGATCCTGACCTGAAACGTCAGCTTTCCTGCTCCTCTGATGCTGCCTGGCCTGCTGTGTTCATCCAGCTCCACACTGTGTTATCCAAAACAATGTTGTTTGATGCAGGCAGCCAGCTGCTGTATGGTGGCAGTGCCAGCACGGGTACCACAATGGCATGAGCGGTGAATACTCCCCTGCTGTTGTTGTGGAATCAAATGGTAAAATACTGCAGGCTAATGAGCCATGGAACCTTGTGGGGTTGGCTCCCCATTACATATGTGAACTCACAAGGCAATCTGCTAATCCCAACAAGGAAATTATCTCAATGCAGAGTAAAACTACACTGAGGAACTGCCCCCAGAATGCCATCTTCCAACCAAGCAGCTTAATTCAAAGAGTTTTCACCAAATTGAAATCATTTGAATGCAACCTTGTTTAATAATTTTTCCTGCTGCCTGAGATGCCAATATTTACTTCTCACCCAATTAGAAAGACTTTCAATTCTCTGCAATAAATTATATTTTCCCAGGTGTTGATTATACATTCTTATTACCTTTTGTCAGTGCATTCTGAACTCCCTCCCCAACAATATTGTGGATCTATCAGCACCAAATTGACCAAAATAGTGCACCATCTTCTGAACAGCAAATAGGATGGACAATACATGCTGGTCAGCCAGCGATGCTCACATCTCCTGAATGAATTTTATCTTTAAATTAAGCAGCTTGCTCTTGGTTTTCAAGGCAGACCCAGATTTCAGGAATGCATCTTGCTACAAATAGCAGCTGAATTCATTTTAAACTCTCAGCTTCCTAAACCTCTTTCAATTCTTGCTTGGTGTCAGTTATACACTTTGTGTAAAACAGGTTTTTGGCCGAAGAAGCATGTTTCAAACCGAAATCACTGTTTTAATGTAGGAAACCTGACAGCTAAATTGTACACAGACTGCTCCCCCAAACAGCAAAGTGACAATGGCCAAGTAAGTTTTCAACTAGAACAGCTAAGAGCAAATGGCAAATACCATCACTATAATGCTAACTGACAGAGTTTATTGAGTTTCTAACTTACAATGTCAGGCAAAAACTTTCATCTGTCTGAAGTACAATTTAGATGCTTATGATGTCTTGCAATATTTTCTAAACATTTAAATAAACAGTCAAAAAATTACCTCAATATGTCCTTCATGATTGGTAAGCCACTATAGCATCTGGAAGTGTACAGTGAGACATGGAAGACAAAACCAGGTCATTCCTACTACCAGTGTCAACCTGTCACCACCATTCCACTACCCCCGCCCCCACCACCTCTATCTGCAGCTCCCCCTACTCCCTCATCCAGTCCTGAAGAAGGGTAAAATGTTGACTGCTACTTTCACCCAGGTGCTGCCTGGCCTGCTGTGTTCTTCCAGCCTCCTGTTTGTCTACCTTGGATTCCAGCATCTGCAGATTTTTTTGTCTCTAGACAAAACGAAGTGATTGGTGGCACATTTTTCTTCACTTCATGGGTTTTTAAAGCATAATTAAAAAGGGTGCAGGAGCAAAGATAGCTTGTGGTTTTGTCTGTCAGTCACCGAAGATGACAGGCCACGTTGAGAGAGTAGTAAATAAAGCATGCAGCATCCTACGCTTCATTAATAAGGGCTTAGAGGACTAAAATAGGGATATTAATCTTTTACAAAATATTGCTTCCTCCTTAAGTGGAATATTGTGTTTATTTGGATGTCACATTTAGGAAATGATGTGAAAGCATTAAGAGAAAGCACAGAAAAGATTCACAAGAAAGGATTTCAGGAATGAGGAACTTTAGCTGCGTAGATAGATTAGACAAGTAATCTGGGTGTGCTAGGCATTAATTAAATTCAAATCATTCTAATTTTAACAGGGAGAACAATGGAAATGTCAAACTTGAACTTAAGTTAAAAATGACTTTGAAAATAGAGCTTGGAGCTGGAGGAACCCAGCAGGCCAGACAGCATCAGAGGAGCAGGCAAGTTGACATTTCGGGTCGGGACCTTTCTTCAGAAAAGTTCTGCAAAATTCTTGCTATCTTGAAAATACAATGCTTGATTTACTTGATGATTTCTTCAGCTGTCAGTACAACTGCCCTGAGGAACTCCTGCCGAGATGTCCCAGAGCTGTGATGAGTGATCTCCAACAACCATAGCCACCTTTCTCTGTGCCAGGTATCACTCTAACCAGCGGAGATTTTCCCTGATTCCCTTTGACTCCGGTATTCCTCAGGCTCCTAATGCCACAAGGTCAAATGTGGCCTTGGTGTCACAGTCAGTCAGTCTCACCTGGCAACATGTTCCAAGAATTGTCAGCTCATTTCCATAACAAATTTAAACAAACTTTTTGCAGACTGGTGTGGTCAGTATACTGCAAGTCTGACTCCAATCTGTAGATTTCTAGGTTTCACTCCAGGCTACATGCAAAAAACTGCATCTGTGTTTTTAATTAAAATATGCAGACCTCAGAAATGAACTGAAAAATTGCTCTCATTAAATGATTAGATTAATTTCCAGTTCACTTCTGGGTTTAAAGCCCAGTGCCTGAGTTTCCCAAGGTTTTTTAAAGGCTAGCAGTGAGAGTAAAACAAGTTCATGGTGGCAGTTAAGAGACCTGTATCAATCTCAGAAATGTGGTGATAAATAGACTAAATAAATAAGTAATTAAATATGTAAATAAATATTCTGTACTCGTAACTGCTTTCTTCCCTGTTAGTGAGTTGAGGGGAGGTGGTTGAGGCGAGGAGGAGAAGGTTGTGGGGAGGTGGGTGTAGATGAAGGGGAGGTGGTTGAGGGGAGGAGGAGAAGGTTGTGGGGAGGGTGAGGAGGCTGAGGAGGAGGAAGAGGAGGTTGTGGGAGCACAGGGGCAGGAGGAAGATGGAAAGGTGAGTTTACCAATAAAGACCTGGTACTGTTGTAGGCTTTTCATGAGACATTACCAGAAAAAGATGAAGTGTCAGCAATGGATGAGTCAGAGTTCCTGTTCCTGAAATATAAAGTGACCCGTCCAGGGATTCCAGTCATTTAATGGGACACATACCATTGGTGAAGATCTCATCAGGATCTGGGTCTGGATGATTTTTATGGATCTCATCATTTTAAGAGTTCATTTTATCCACAGTTTTTAAAGTCCTGTTGTTATTTTTATAGCTACTGTTTTTACATTTTTCGTTGTTTTACAGCTTCATAGGTTTGACGTCATATAGACTGGAAAGAGTATTTACACTGAATGAAGAGATTAATAAATTCAGCGCTTACTTGTCACTGATTTCCTCACTGTGCTTTTTTTGTTGCCATTTTTTAATATGTGGGTTGTTAAAACCATTTCATGTCATTGATATTTTGAGAGATTTAACAATACATCTGAGCACTTCCATAAGAGCTCATTTTTGAGAGCTTTCGATATCTGAGTTGAGAGCTTTGATGGCATTGAAAGCTTATTTGATGTCCAACCAGCACCCCAATAGCTTCAAGTGCTGTAATTCATTCCAAGTGTAAACATGTGATAATTGTTCTATTTTTAAGAGCATTAAATTCACAATGTCAAAATTGGCATGAGTATCACATAATAAAAACTGAAAACAGGCATTTTCATAATTTTTGACATTACCTGTGTGTGAGTCAATGTGTTTAAACATAAGTTTGTAAAGGAACTATACATTCATAAACAAATACATCATGGAGTTTATGAGACAGCAGCTTGGATTTCAACACTGGAACAGTAACTGTAGAAAAAACAAAATCCTTCACCTTCTTCACTGATTATAATCACAATGTGATCAACTCACACATAAGCTAGGGCTCAACACTATCAATGATCAATCCTGGAAATTGACTCCTGCACACCAAGATCAATATCATCAATATCCTCCAGGTGCTCTGGTTCCTCCCACTGTCCAAAAATGTGCTGGTTTGGTGGATTGGCCATGTTAAATTGCTCATAGTGTGTAGATGTGTAGATTAGGTGGGTTACAGGGAGATGGGTCTGAGGGTTGGTGTGGACTTGTTGGGCCGAAGGGCCTGTTTCCACACTGAAGGGATTCTATGGATATAATGAAAAGCAAGGGCCCCAATACTGATCCCTAACGAACTTCTTGAAGGTGGCCCATTGTTCAGTTCCGATATCTTCCCACCAACCTCTTATTCCAACCAATCTTGCTCAACTCTTTATTAGCCCCATTGAAGTCAGCTCCTAGACAATTGACATTTCTTGGCCTGGATAATTACATGCCATTCTCCAATACCACCTTGCAATTCAATGATCACTGTCACCCAAATATTCCCCCACTGGCACTTGATCCACTTTGTCCATCTCATTTCCAAGGACCAGGTCCAATAATGCATCTTTCCTTTGTTAGACTGGACACATACTGCTGGAGGAAACTTGCCCCAACACCATCCAGGAAAACGCGACCCTTGCTACCTCTTACACTACCAGTACCTCAGTCTACATTTTAGTAACCAAAGTCCCCTTTTATAAGTGCTGTATAATTCCAGTATTTCTCTGTAATTTCCTGCAGATTGGTTCCTCTCCATCCTTACCACTAACTGATGGTCAGTAGACAAATCAAATTTTTTCTGATGAAGGGTCTAGGCCCGAAACATCAGCCTTTCTGCTCCTATGATGCTGCTTGGCCTGCTGTGTTCATCCAGCCCTGCACCTTGTTGTCTCGGATTCTCCAGCATCTGCAGTTCCTACTATCTCTAATTATACCCTTGTTGCTCCGTAGTTCTAATCAAATTGACTCCAACAATGTGGATCAGGTCATTGTTCCAGAAAGACTGTTGAGGGTGATGACCCAATTTTCCAATTAATTATTTATTGTTTTGCAAAAATGTTTGAACTTGGTCTCTTAAAACCTATGTCAGGTTGATCATGTTAAATCCATGATCATGTGGGAGCTAATCATTTTGTGATCATATCTGGCCGAGTTATGTTTCTTTTAAATCCTTCAGAAAACTAACCAATCCCAGAGTCCAAACACTTAAAAGAAACTATATATGCTATTTATGGCACCTTTCATTACAGCATAACAGTACCAACAGAAGCCCTTGCCACAATCCAGCTTACATGATCACGGCATGAACTAGCTGCTAAAGTGGATAGCAGTGCCTGGGCTAACATCATTGTGTACTGAAATACATGTACTCACTGACGTGGCAACAGAGAACTCAACAAACCAAGGCAAACTCACTGACTATAAAAACATGGAGTTTCTATCCCCAAGATAAGCACAAATGACACAACAAAGATTGGCCACCCCAGACACTGCACATTACACAGAGTAGTTCACAGTCCTGTCAGTGTCCTGTTGAGCCATGATCCAATTGAATGGTGGAGCAGGCTTGAGCAGCCAAATGGCCTATTCATGCTCCTATTCCTTATGGTCTTCTTAGCATGCAGAGACCTATACTTGATCACCCTCCATGGCATTGTCAAGACAAGGACAAGGACACACAATCACAAGAAGCACCTTTGGAAATCCTGTGCCTACACTGAGAAAAGACCCCTTTGTGTTGGACTGAGTGGATCTGTCCAGGGTCTGGGCTTGTTTTTCTGTGCTTGAGGGTTGTGTCTGTCAGAGAATTATAGTTTTGGGGGTGTGTGGAAATTAGGAGGTCAACTCAATAGCTATCCAGAAGGTTTTAATCATTGTATTTTGTGTAACTATCAATTTAACTGAAGCAAAACACTCAAAGTTCTCTATCTTTGTTGGTTTTTTTGGGAAGGCTCGAGACATAAGAGAATTGGCCATTGGTGTCTTCAATTTCACAGGGAATTCACACGAAGTCTTCTGTCTCTGGGATTCCACATGGTCCCAACGCGGAGCTCCAGTGTGAGCTACACCAACAGCTCTTTGGTTTTGGAATATCTTGCCACCCTCTTATATGTAGTCTTATCTTCAAATAAAGAGCCCACATCACTCTTGTACCAATCTTTGTGAATGGTTGGTATGTTTTATCAAAAAGAAAAAGAATTTCATAACATTGTGACCTTATCTTCAACCCAAGGTTTTTTTCTCTATCTGCTGAGAGTCTATAAATGCCAAAAATATTTTAAACTATGAAATGGCTCTAAACGTCTTTTTCATTCCTTTCTGGGGCAGCACGGTGACTCAGTGGTTAGCATTGCTGCCTCACAGCATCAGGGACCTGGGTTTGATTCCACCCTCAGGTGACTGTCTGTGTGGAGTTTGCACATTCTCCCCGTGTCTGTGTGGGTTTCCTCCGGGTGCTCCGGTTTCCTCCCACAGTCCAAAGATGTGCAGGTTAGTGAGGTGGATTGGTCGTGCTAAATTGCCCGTAGTGTTCAGGGATGTGTAGCTTCAGTGGGGTGGGTCTGGATGGGATGCTTTGTGGTTCAGTATGGACTTGTTGGGCTGAAGGACCTGTCCCCTTACAGTTGGGATTCTATAAACAAAACATTTTTCTTACTAGCATTAATAATATGTTATAAGCAATTAAAATAATTCATTCTGTCATAAACAAAGGGATAAAACATGGGCTTGGCTGTGGCTGGTTGAAATGGATCATTTATAAATTTTTTGTGTTGAAAAACAACTCTTCTTCCAAAACAGTTTAAGTACAAATTTCAAAATCATCCAGCTAGTTCTACAAACGTGGCAAGAACTGGAATTCACAGGCCATTTGTGAGGCATAAACTAAAATATCACATTATCACAAGTAACTCTTTGCTGCAAAAATCCTTTGTTGACCTTTACATAATAACCCCAGTTATTTCCAACTCTGAGCAGTAAGTAAAGGTTAAATTGCAAATCTATTATCCCTGAGTCCTGAAGAGGTTGATCTAAACTACCCCAGAAGTGTGGAGCATTTTTCACTCTAATGGCGCCTCGAAGAGAAATAATGAGCGCACTAGGCTTAACTTCAGGCACAATTGGAATATAATTGAGTGCTATGTAATTGTCGTGATTTGCAGTCTGACATATAATTTGCATTTACATTTTTGAAAAAGCACAAAATAATTATCACCTACTTTTATGTAATGTGATATCTTCTATACATTTGATAATGAGGAAGAAAGTAATTTCTCTTAAAGCAAATTAATGCTGTTGTCATGCAATGAATTGGCCTGTAATGTGTGCAGGTTATTAGCATAAATTGAATGCAAAGGACAAAATTTCTAGTCAGTGATACAGGTTCCACTAGCATAGACTGTGCAAGCAGGAAGCAGGAAATTACTTGAGGAATTCTATTTGGCAGATTCCCACTCGACCACTGTGATAATAACAGCACCAGAGATTAATTTAATTATTACAAGTTAGTTAATAGTGGAATGCTAATGAATACGAAACAGTTCCTCAATTCTCCCCTGGGACTATGCGCACAATTTATCTATAAAAAAAATTACTGATGCAGGTCAATGTTACTGTGGATTTTTAGCAAGTGATTCTTAAGTGGTATCATTGGATTTTTCTAGATAGCACTTTCGATTAAAGATTTTGTATTTTGTGATCTGAATGGTAATTGTTGTTTTATTTTATTTCTAAGAAGGAAAGAAAGAAGTGAAGGAAAAGAAAAACTTGCTTCATATAAGGGTGTTTGGAGCAGAAAGTTAAAGTGACAGATTTATTAGAAATGCACATGCAAACAACATCCACTAAAGGTTGACGCTCACAGAATCCCCACAGTGTGGAAAGAGGCCATTCAGCCCATCAAGTCTGCATTGACCCTCTGAAGAGCATCCCACTCAGACTCAGCCACCCCACCCACCTTATCCCTGTAACCCTGCATTTACTATGGCTAATCCACCTAATCTTCACATCTTTGGACTGTGGGAGGAAAGCAGAGCATCCAGAGGAACCCCACGCAAACACGGGGAGAATGTGCAAACTCCACACGGATGATTGCCTGAGGGTGGAATCTGGCCCTTGGTGCTGTGAGGCAGCAGTGCTAACCACTGAGCCACCTGTGTCACAACTTTGCTAATGTTATTCATATTCAAATACCATTGAAGTTTAATTAGAACCAGAGCTCTGGTGAGTTACATTACTATGGCAGGGAGAGAAGACTTAAACTAAATATTGGAGACAATAGATCAAATGATAGAGGATCAAAGGATAAATTAAAGAGAGCAAAAGAGCAGAGCAGTAATAAAGGTGAAGATTGTATAAGTCTGAAAGCCAACAAACATAAGGTTGTGCTAATAGCTAAGGATGGAGACTGCAAATATAATGAGGCAAAAATAAAGGCTGTACCTGAATGTGTGTTGAATTATTAAAAAAAGATGAATTATGAGCTCAAATAGAAATAAATATGTATAATCTGAGAGGTATTATAAAGACATGGCAGCAAGATGCAAAGGTTTGGATTTGAATATTCAGGAGTACATGATATTGCAGAAGGACAGGAAGTTGGTGTATCTCTCTTAATCAAGGATGACATCAGTGGAATAGTGAGAGATAACCTTGGACCTAAAGATCAAAAAGTAGAATCAGATTGGATGGAAATTAGAGATAGCAAAAATAAGAAGGTGCTTGTAACAGTAGTTTAAAGGACCCTAACACTACTTTGTAGGAAGGGATATAAAATAAGGCATAATGGGAGTTTATGAGAAAGTTACAGTGATAATCACGGTCAATTTTAATGTGCCTATAGATTGGACAAGTCAGATTAACAAAGTTAGCGTGGAAGATGAAATGTTTCCTAAAGCAGCACATTCTGATGCTGACCAAAGAGGAGGATTTACCAGGCCCAGCAATATTCAATAAGACAACTTTAATCATAGACCTCATAGTAAAGGTACCCTTGGAAAGCAGTGATCATAATTTTGCAGTTGGATTGAAGGAGAGATGAGTGGGCCTAACTCTATTGTTTTAAACTTTAATAAGGCAATTATAAGAGTACAAAGGGAGAGCTAGCTAAATCTCACTGAGAAATTAAGAAATACATCAATAGTGGAGATGCAATGGCACACATTTAAGGATATATTTCATAATACTCAGAAAGGTCAATTTCAGTGAAAAAGAATGACTCTAGGGGATGTATCCATGCCTAAGGAAAATAGTATCAGATTGAAAAGAAAGAATACATTCTTGCAAAGATTATCGGCAATGAAGAGATCGGATTGAATATTTTAAAAAGCAAAGAATGAGTAAGAGATTAATAAGGAGGTAGAAGTTAGAATATGAGAGAAAGATAGCTAGAGATATGAAAGTAAATAGTAAGAGTTTCTACAGAAATTAAAACAAGAAGCTAAAGTGAGCATTGGTCCTCTAAAGAGTGAGACAGGGAATCAATAATGGAAAGGAAGGAAATGACAGATACTCTAGGCAGATATTTCATATTTGCCTTCACTGTAGAAGGTACAACTAACATCCCAGAATTTTTTGTAAATCAAGAGGTGAAAGCAAGTTAAATCAATTGAAGTCTTAGTAAATTTCACTGGACTCAGGATTTGCAACCTTTTCAGATGAAGAATTTAGAATCACACTCCCCCTTCAGTGACATATAGTTTCCTGACTTCATCCTTAAATAGCTCTGTTCTTATTCCAAGGGAATTCAAGACAAGTTAACATAATGTGTTCTCATAGGTTAACATTTTAAGTACAAGTTTTATTGTCGTGAAACCATTGGATACTATGATGGAACATCATGACCTTCATGTCTATAAAGTTGCCATGAGTCATGATTTATTTGTTTTAAATATCTGAGCAGAGAATTGTTACAATACAGCCCTGAAAGAGTCTTCATCCTTTGCCACATTCTGAATGACATTACTATCCAGATCTAATCACATAGCAGATGCAAAGCAAGAAGGAGATTGGCTCCATCAAAGCACTGACAACTATTCAATCAGATCTAAATACTGCAGTTCTTCCACATCCAGTTATGAATGGAGGTGGACAATTAAACAGCCAACAGAAGAAAGGATCTCCAGAAATATCCCCATCCTGAGTGTTGGGACGTACAGCACATCAATGCAAAAAGCAAGCCTGAAGAATTTTATTACATTTTTTTAGCCAAAAGTGCTGAGTGGATGATCCACCTCAGCCCCTTCCAGAGGTGCCATCATCACAGATACCAGGCTTTAGCCAATCTGATTCATTTCACGTAATATAACACCACCCTGTACTGAAGATTTGTGTTCCAAAACTAGCTGTGCCCCTACAGTCTGTTCCAGTACAGCCACAAAGCCATCCACATGGTAATGTGGCAAAGTCATGCTCCATCTTAGTTTAAAACCAAGCAATTATTCTTTCACTGTTGCTGAGTCAAAAGTTTATGAATTCTCTTCTTAATTGCACTGTAGAACCTAAAGCAGATAAAACTGCTGCAGTTCATCACCCTCTCGTCGACAGTTAGGATGAGCGAAAAATACTGGTCTTGCGAGCAGCACTTACTTCAGCTAAAAGAATAAAAACAAACTCCACAACTGCTCTTTCAAAGTGTGAATGTTCCACTGATACCCAAGATTATGCCATTTTGATTATTTGTGTCAGCAACCCTGAAAGGAACATTAAGCTATGCCATAAAACAGTTGTCACATTGGTTTGAAAATGTGCCATCTTTTCACAACTAGTCCCATTCAAGCTAATGGTGAAAAGAGTATAGGTCACTGATGTTGGTAAGCAGCTCCGACATGATGTAACCTCAAAAGTTGCCCTGACTGCAAAATGCAGCAACCCTCCTCATACCCAATTAATGCAGGAATTCTTTCCTTTCACCAGTTCTCAAACAATGGATTCGGGTGCAAGTTCCCGCCTGCAGTCCCAGCCCTGACTGAAGTTCAACTACTAAACTTAATGAGGGTGAAGTGAGCTGGCAGAGTTAGCCCTTCCTTACTGGGGCAAGTAAAATACTTGCAGTGTTCCAATGAGATAGTAGGAGCTGCCGATGCTGGAGAATCTGAAATAACAAGGTGTAGAGCTGGATGAACACAGCAGGCCAAGCAGCATCAGAGGAGCAGGAAGGCTGACGTTTTGATTTGGACCCTTCTTCAGAAGAAGGGTTCAGACCCGAAACGTCAGCTTTCCTGTTCCTCTGATGCTGCCTGGCCTGTTGTGTTCATCCAGATCTACACCTTGTTATCTGCAGCATTCCAATTTTGCTTTTTCTCTCAAACAGTTACAACATGAGACGTCAAACTGCTGTCGTATTGTATCAGTGCCATGATACCAGTATCAAGGAGATGTTCCTATCTATTTCGATCTTGCTGGTTTTATATAAGGCCAAATCTGAAATTGTGATATTGAAATGATATGATATCTGAGAAAACTAGACTATTTGCTTTGTTACACAGGTCCTTAATATGTAGCATTTGTACCAATATATTCATTTTGGCTATTGTACGACTCCACACATAATCAGCTCTATATGGAGGAGGAGTCAAGGAACATTGATACCTCACAATATCAAGTCAGGCACTCGCAAGGAAACCTGCTCATTACAGCCTACTGCTGTCCCTCAACTGATGAATTCACCACATACAAAGGTACCTTTGTACCCAAGATAGCATTGTAAGTGGTGACCTGTAATTTTTCACCACACTCACATGAGCACATGTGACAATAAAGCTAATTCAATTCAAACACCTCTCTGAGAAAGCACTGAGGATGATGAAAGTCCAGAATGTATTCTATACGAAAGACTTCAACAACCATCATAAATAGTGGCCAATTACTGCCACTGAGCTAACAATCCCAAGAGGCATAGGCACCAGACTGAGCCTGCAATTGGTGAGAAGGGCACCAACATAACAGCATAAAATACTCAAACACATCTTCACTAATCTACTTGCTGTCAAGGTGTCTGTCTGGCTGCAGTGATGGCTGTGAAATCCTCCTGGCAACACATTCTGCCTTCATACTGAGGGCACTCAGGCACCCTCCAGCTTGTGGCACAACACAACCACCATGCTCCATGGCATCAATTACAAACAGTTATAACATCTCAAAAACTGAACATCCAGGAGATACTGTGGGCCAACAATTGCAGCAGAAATTTACATTGCCATCTGAAAGCCGATAGTCTCCTCTATCACTGCAAGCCAGGTGACCAACCCTCCAATTAAAAACCATGTAAGAGACAATGTTCCAGGCATACCTGCTAAGTAGACGTGCAAGATCCCACAAATCTCATTGCAAGGCAGGTGGTTCAACAGCAATGTTCTTTCCCAAACCAACATGCTGAGTATTAAGGCACTAATCAGGCAAAACCAGATCCACTGAGCAGGACATGCCATTTGTACGTCTGAAACCAGACCGATGAAATAACATAGGGATTGGGAATTAGTCCTGGCTGGACCAGTAAGAATGCTTTAGGGACGTCCTCAGAGCATTCGTGAAGAGGTTATATTTCCCTATGACTCATGCACATCCCTGGCCTCTGACCTAAACAGAGAAGTTGCATTCAGGAAAACACTGAAAACATCGCGAGGCTGTGACAGGAACATGTAGGGCTGAAGTCAAACAGAGGGGCCCGAACCCCCCCCAAGTCAATCATTTCACTGACCTTTGCATCACCAACTGTCTCACATGTGGCAGGATCTGCAGATTGCCCATTGGACATATCAACTACCTCAGAAACTATTGAGCTATAGTGAAAGCAAGTTAGCCTTGAACACTAAGGACTGTTTAACAAGTCAACACAGGGCTACATGCATGGTTAGCACAAAAAGCAGCATTCAATAGATAAAGCTAAACAATTCATAAGGAACAATTCAAGTTAAGTTCTGCAACCCTGTGACAACCAGCTATGAATGATTGTGACCAATTAAACAGCGAATAGAGTGGGGTTCGCCTGTATGAATTTCCACAACTATAATTACAGTGGGCCCTGGAAGCAATCATCTCACTCCCAGAACATGGTTGTACAATTTTTTCAGGAAAATGTCCGATGATAAATTACATTCAACTGCTTCATTAATGACCTTCCTTCTATAATATGCTTAGAAATTGGGCTGTTTGCTGATTGTACATTACTCAGCTCCATTAGCAGTTCCTCGGAGTATGAAGTAGCTTATAACTGCATGCAGCAAGACTTGAATAACCATCCAGGCTTGGGCTGATAAATAACAAGTAACACTTGCATTTCCACGCACTGACAAATTCCAACGAAAGAAAAAGAATTCACCTTCTTTTGACAATACATAGCATTACCGGTATAGAGTCATACAGCACGGAAACAGATTCTTTGGCCCAACCAGTCCGTGCTGAATATAATTCCAAACTAAACTAGTCACACCTGCCTGCTCCTAGCCCATATCCCTCCAAACCTTTCCTATTCATGTACTTGTCCAAATGTCTTTTAAACAGCGTAATTGTGTCCACATCCACCACTTCCTGTTCTTCTGTGAATTCTTCTAATTTGAAGACCAGACCCTTTGAATCATATTCAAGGAGGTGTGCAGTTTTCTGGTATTTCCTTACCTCGTCCTTATCAAATTGTTACTTGTGGAAGTTTGCTGAGTGCCTATTGGCTGCGGTATTTAGTCTATTACAATATTGACTGTCTGTCTCTCTCTTTGGGTACCCTATCCTAAGAGGGTGTGGGCAATCAGGGATTGCACTTGGATGGGTCCATTACCATGTTGGTCAAATACTGCAGTGACTTTCCCTTGCCTTCAGTAACGTTAATGGGAAACATCTCCACTCTTAATATAACAAAGAACTGTAGATGCTGGAAATCTAAAACAAAAACAGAAGTCACTGGAGAAACTCCATGGGTCTGCCAGCACTTGTGGAGAGAAAGCTTTGGGTCCAGTGACTGGGATCTTTGGTGGTTTCTCTCTCCACAGATGCTGCCAGACCTACTGAGCTTCTCTAGCACTTTCTGTTTTTGTCTCCACTCTTACAGCCTGAGGTGCATTGGAACATCTTACAGATCAATTACCACATTGTGAACACACTTACCATGGCCACCAAATCCTGATGTGGGATTTTAATCTAGATTTTCCTGGCCCAAAAGGTAGGGACTGCTATGTTTGCCCTGAAGACCTCCCTGACAATAGTGACTACTTGAGGTGTTCAGGTGGCTATGAAAAGAGCTACATAAAGGCAAAGTGTTTTTTTTTATTTTCTCCTCAGCGTTTGGGAACATCCTGACCCTCATTTACTTTTGCCATTGTCTCATTTCTTTCAATTTCATTTCTCTTTTGCAATAGCAGTAGGTTGCTCAGTGTGCATCATTATAGCTGGATATTGAGAATACTGAGGTGTGCATGTGGAAAGTTGCTCTTGCACACAGGTGTCAAGAAATCTTTTTGGGAAGAGAACAGCTGAACTATCCTGAACTCTCACCACCCTTCAAAATTGCACAAATCAGGCAAATCCAAAATCATCCATGTTTGAGATGCTTCTATATACTAATTTTGATCGACTGGTAAACATATTTATGTCAAATTCCAGTACACTTTGTTTTGATTTTCTATCTTATTATTAACGTTCATATGTGTCACACAATTCAGGAAGATTTCAACTTGCATTAAGGCTAATTAATTTCCATTTTGTAGGCACCCTGAGCCAAATCTTTATTCCAGATGTGAGAAACTGACAGGCAGATCATTTTGGCATTCTAACCTCACACCACATTAGCACCACTAACATCGACCAAAAATGTCACCCAATATTGGCCGAGAGTATAGTCTGGCAGCTAGTTCAAAAGAACAGGCACAGGCAGGAGCTGGGAGCTGGGAGCTTAGGAATACGTTAAAATGTGAATGGCATCCATGACAATGTTTGCTGTTGCTTTTGAAAGTGAAAATGTAGAGAGAGCTCAGGACCAATGGAGCCTTGGGCAGCCATCCTCAATAAAAACTCACACTCCATTTTATCTGCTGCCTGTCTTCTGGCCTAGATGATGGATTTGATGGATTGGATGTTGTGCAATGTCTCATAGTCAGTACATCAGTATACCTTTAAGAGAGATGCCCATGATATCATCACTGTAACATTTTGCATGACCTGAGGGTGTAAAGACCTCAGACTCCATCCTAACTTGGGCCATTTGAAGCATAATACCCTGATGGAAGTAAGCTATTCTTTGTAGCTGAATAGCTTAATGTTAGTCCAGACACAGATGTGACTGTGAATGTAATATTTATCTTGGTCAGCTTTACTGAATATCTGGTGGATCTTTCAATACCATGCTACATACCTCCTGGTTTCTTATGTTAATAATTGCCACATCGGGTAAATGTGCCCTGCTTGAGTCAAAACCCATATCACCGGGCAGCTTTACCCTTCTCTCCATCTGGGAGAGAGCTCCAATAACTCAGAACAAGAAAGTGTGGCTGGAGGTGGAGTTCAGCAACATCACGTTTTTCCCAGAAACCCAAAGTCTCCTCACAAAATCAAGCCTTTCAGCTCTTTCTGCTACAACCATTGCAACTATATGAGTGCCTGAGTTTAAATCTGCCTTTTTGATATGTTTGTTACACTGTAATCAGGACCAATATAAGTTGCCTGTTGTGTTCCAGCTCTGTTCAAACATGGCCCAGTCTGTTAACATCTCTGAGCATGTCATTTGGTAATTCCTAACTGCTGCTCTCCATATTCCCAACAGGCTCTACAACAAGGTCATCTATATTTAACTGAAGTCGAGGCAGTGGCTTAGTGTAATGTCATTGGCCTAGCAATCCAGGAAACCAGGCCAAACTCTGGGGAAATGGGTTTGAATCCCAGCATGGCAGATGGTTAAAATTCAATTCAATAAATTCTGGGTTAGTGAGCGGATCTATTGGCCATCATGTTAATTGTTGTAAAAACCCATCTGATTCACTAACTTGAGGGAAGGAAATATGCCATGTTTACTGGGTATGGCCCACATGTCACTCTTGCCACGTGGCAATGTGATGGACTCTTACCTGCCCTCTGGCCAATACAGGCCTGGCCTGGCCAGTGATGCCTACATCCTGTGAATAACTTTTTAAAAAACTGGAGGCATCCAAGTTTCCAGCTCCCCCAAACACTACTGTCTGTCTGAAAATCTCATCATTAGGCATCAGTGACTCTTTCCAAACTCACAATTCCTGAGCTAGCTCTCATCTGCACTCAATCCCACAGGAAATCCGGGAAAATTCAGTCCCAGTTAAATACAATAAACTATAATAAAACCCAAAGGAAAATATCTTGATTTACATTCCATTTTTAATAAGCTTACAACAGTCCAGATAAAACTTCCTGATTACACTGAATACAACAATGTTCTTGTATGTAAAAACACCTTGCTTATCCAAATATACCCTTCTAGAATGATAACACCTGGTGCCATAGACATCAGTTCAATCCTCATGTCATCTGGATTCTCAAGGCCATGAGCTGGTCAGCCAGAACTGGAGGAGGTCAGGGACCATTGCAGCTCAGTGAATGCCACACCTCCCTCTCACGCAATATGTTAGCTATGAAGAGAGATTGGACAACTCTGTTTTCACTTGGTCGGCTACCTGATAGAAGTTTACAAAATTATGAGAGGCATGGGTAAAATGGATAGTCGGAGACTTTTTCCCAGGGTAATTACTAGAGGACATAGGTTTAAGATAAAAGAGGGAAAATTTAAAGGAGATGTGAGAGGTAAGTTTTTCTCAGAGGGCAGTAATTGCCTTGAATGTGCTGCCTGAGGATGTGGTAGAAACGGATACAATAGCAATGTTTAAGAGGTATCTTGACAGATACTTGAGTAGGCAGGGAATACAGGGATGAGGACTGTGTAGAGGCAAAGGGGTTTTAGGTTAGGAAGGCGTCACATAACAGTACAGGCTTGGTGGGCCAAAGGGCCTGTTCCTGAGCTGCACTGTTCTTTGTTTGTGGGATCAAGTGGGACTGTGAAAACGTCGGATGGAACACCATTCCACTCCTGATGGAGTGCTGCACTGACAGAGGAGACACCTTGCAGAAGTTTTCAATGCAACCACATTGACTGGTACTTTGTAAGAACTCAATTAGTTGAAAAGTACTTTGGAACATTGTGGAGTCATGAAAGGGATTATGTAAATAAAAGATTTTCTTTATGGATGGATGCAACGTATGTCATTAGTTACAGATTCCAGAAATTCTGCACTACTTTGACTTAAAGGACTGATGATTCAAGTTTTTATTGAGCAGCCAAACCCTAGGAATGGTTACATTCTGCACCAGGACATTGGATCGCAATTTTGACCATCTTACAGTTGGCAAAAGAACTCTGAGGTCAGAAAATTGTGTTTGTTTCTTCAAAACTAATTAATATCTCTAGTAAGATAGTTAAAGGGCTAATTGACGCAGATTTATTCGGGTGAACTTATATTCATGTGAGCTGCACAAATGAAATGGGTGGCTTTTCAGAGGTGCCTGGAGCGTTGGCTCTGGCTGCTCTTCCATAGGAACCATCACTCTCACCATATGCTAATGCAGTAAAACTGTTCCTGGGTGAGTTGTAATCTGGGGCTTCCTGGATTTCCTGCTCACCTCCCTTCCTCCGACTGGTGATCACCCATTTCTACACTGACCGCACTTCTTTACGCTACAGGGTGACCACATCCACGGACATAATTGCTCTGCCTCTGGCTCCCATTCAAGCTCCAAAGCCCAACATCGAAGCTGGTCAGACTGGTCGTAATTCCTGCAGATGACGGGAACTTTCAAAAGTTGATTGGAGGAGGCTATCCGTGGGTAAAGGGATGGTTGGGAAGTGGGAGACCTTTAAAAATGAAATAATGAAAGTTCAGAGACAGCACATTCCTGTTACTGTGAAGGGCAAGGCCAGTAGGAGTAGGCAGTGCTGGATGACTACAGAAATTGAGGCTCTGGTCAAGAAAAAGAAGGAGGCATATATCAGATATAGCCAACTAGGATTGAGTGAATCCCTAGAGGAGTATAAGGGCAGCGGGAGAATACTTAAGAGGGAAATCAGGAGGGCAAATAGGGTATATGGGACAGGTTTGGCAAATAGAGTTAAGGAGAATCCAAAGAGATTCTACAAATACATTAGGGGAAAACAGTAACTAAGGAGAGAATAGCACCCCTTAAAGATCAACAAGGCCATCTATGTGTGGAACTACAGGAGATCGGCGAGATACTAAACAAATACTTTGCATCAGTATTTACTGTGGAGAAAGACACAGAAGCTAGGGAATATGGGGAAATAAATAGTGATGTCGTGAAAAGATTTCATATTACAGAAGGGGAGGTGCTGGAGATCTTAAAACACATAAAGGTAGATAAAGCCCCAGGGCCTGATCAGGTGTTTCCCAGAACTTTGTGGAAAGCTAGGGAAGTGATTGCTGGGCCCCTTGCTGAGATATTCGTATCATCGACAGTCACAGGTGAGGTGCCAGAAGACCGGAGGTTGGCTGGGGTGGTGCCATTATTTAAGAAAGGTGGTAAGGAACAGCCAGGGAACTATAGAGCAGTGAGTCTTATGTCAGTGGTGGCTAAGTTTTTTTTTATTCATTCACGGGATGAGGGCATCACTGGCTAGGCAGCATTTATTGTCCATCCCTAATTGCCCAGAGGGCAGTTCAGAGTCAACCACATTGCTGGGGGTCTGGAGTCACCTACAGGCCAGACCAGGTGAGAATGGCAGTTTCCATTTCTAAAGGACATTAGTGAACCAGATGGGGTTTTCCTGACAATCGATGATGGATTCACTATCATCTTTGGATTCTTAATTCCAGATATTTTATTGAATTTAAATTCCACCATTTGCCATGGTGGGATTCAAACCCTGGCCCCAGAACGTTATCTGGGTCTCTGGATTAACAGCTCAGCAATAACACCACTAGGCCATTGCCTCCCCATGTTGTTGGAGGGGATTGTGAGGGACAGGATTTACATACATTTGGAGAAGCAAGGACTGATTATGAATAATCAGCATGGCTTTGTGCATGGGAATCATGTCTCATTAACTTGATTGAGTGTTTTGAAGATCTGAACAATTTCACTTCACTCACAAAAAAGTCAACAACCGTCAATGGCCTTGGAACGTTTCATGGTAGATGTTGCCAGGAAAGAGGTGGAGATAAAGTTGTTCATGGCTTTAGTAATTTAGGTTAGTTATTCCCATTCCCTGCTACCTATTTGCTTTCATTTTGCTCCTTAATGCTGCACTCAGTCAAATCCTGCCTTTGTTTCAAAGACAGTCACTCTCGCCTAACCTCTTACATTCAGTTCTTTTGACCACGTTTTGACTAAAGCTATAACAAGGTCAGGAGCCAGATGACAGTGGTGGAAATGTAATTATCTTTGAAATGTCATGTTCCTCTCAGGTACTAGCAGAAAGAATATCAGTTTATCCTTCTTCTCATTATGCAACCCTGACGAACTACATTCCATAGATAAGACATAATGTTCCGACTCTCTGCTTGAGGTGGTTTTGCATACAGAATAAAGCCTGACAATCTGCAGATATGTTAGATTGCAAAATAAACAAGAAGAATAAGCAAAACTGTATTCTGCAAACTTAAAACTGCTCCACTCTATGGTTAAAAATAATCAGCCAAATAAAAGAAGCTGTGCTATGCCCTATTTATTTCAGAACCCCCTTCCCCTCCCCCTTTTCTGATGAAG
>NC_063337.1:105771548-105774998 GCF_021869965.1 Rhincodon typus | reverse complement strand
CCCTATTTATTTCAGAACCCCCTTCCCCTCCCCCTTTTCTGATGAAGGGTCTAGGCCCGAAACGTCAGCCTTCCTGCTTCTATGATGCTGCTTGGCCTGCTGTGTTCATCCAGCTCTACACCTTGTTGTCTCTACTATCTCTGTGCTTTAATATAGCTGTAGAGATTGAATAGATGTATATAATAATGTATATCTTTAACCTGCAATTCAACATTTTTGCTGTTTATCTGTAAAATCGAGACAATAATTTCACAGAATCACAGAATTGTTCTGATGCAGAAGGAAGTCATTCAGCTTTTCGTGTTTGTACTAGCTCTCTGAGCATTTTAACAAAAGGGCCAGTCTCCTGTCTGTCCCCTGTAAAGCGCCTGTTGTTTCTATTTAAATAATCATCCAATTTCCTCTTGGATTCCTCAGTTGAATCTGTCTCCACACCATGTCCAGGCACTGAATTCCGTCCCTGAATTTCTGACCATGTAAAAAGGACTTTCTCCCACCTCATATTTGCTTCTTCTACAAAACATTTTGGAACTATACCCCACGGTTCTCAATTGGTTCATCAGTTGCAGCAGTTTCTCCCTATCTTCTCTGTCCAGGCAGCTCATGACGTTGAAAACATCTATTTAAACCCTTCTTAGCTTTCTCCTCTCAAAGAGAAACAGTTCAAAATTCTCCAATCTTTCCTTGTAACTGAAGTTTCTCATCTCTGGAACCATTCTGGTAAACATCTTCTGCATTCTGTCCGATGTATTCACATCTTTCCTAAAGTGTGTAGTACCCAGACCTTTCAGTCAGGTCTAATCAGGGTCTTATATAAGTCCATCATAACCTCCCCACTCTTGTTGAATATGCCCCTCTTTATATACTGTATGCTTTATTAATAGCTCTCTCTAGCTGATCTGCAACATTTAATGACTTATGTATGTATACAGCCAGGTCTCTCTGCCCCTGTATACCCTTTAGAATAGTGCCTTTTACTTGGAAATGCTAATTCACACACATTTTACAAAAATTAAATACTTCTACTAAATAGGACAGTGTTCATCATAGATCATAGAATCCCTACAGTGCGGAAACAGGCCCTTCGGCACCACAAGTCCACACCAACACCTCAACCAGACCCATCCCCCTATAACCCGCCTAATCTACACATCCCTGAACACTATGGGGCAAGTTAGCATGGCCAATCCACTTATCCTGTACATCTTTGGACTGTGGGAGGAAACTGGAGCACCCAGAGGAAACCCACGCAGACACTGGAAGAATGTACAAATTCCACACAAACAGTTGCCTGAGGGTGGAATCAAACCCGGGTTCCTGACGCTGTGAGGCAGCAGTGCTAACCACTGAGCCACTGTGCTGCGCCAAGTTATTCAATTAATTTATATTCTCACTCTTGTTCCTGAGCATACAGGTTAGTGAAATAAGTAAATTATATCAGCATTTGTCGACTATTTTTGCAAGATTCACAGAAGCAGTGATCACAGTAGTTTTAGATTTAATACAGTCAATCATTACACTCCTCAACAATGTGTACTGTGTTAGTGCCATGATTTGTTCATCAGTCTGAAGCAGAAATGCAGAGAAATCAATGTACAATATTTAGTTCCCAGTGAATGTTATCTGAATAAAGTTCTTACTTCAAATATAGACCCTACATTATTGTTTCACTAATCCTTGTCTGTAATTGATACATTTATGTCTTAAAAAGAAATAACAATTCCTGGTTCTTTTGCAAATCATCTTTCTTCTCTGGCCATTTAGTCGCCAACCTATCAGTTAGTAGAAATAGTTTCTCTTTATTTATTCCATTACTTGTTCTACCTGCATACTAATCTTCTGCAATTCACGTACTAAGATACCCAGATTCCTCTGCATCTCAGAGATGTGTAATCTCTCACTAAATGGATGAAATGTTGTTTTTAATTCTTCCTGTCAAAATGGACAAATTGATATTTTCTCACATTATACTCCATTGCGAGATCTTTGCCCACACATTTAACCTATGTCTTTCTCTTTGTAGGCTCCTTCATTTTTTTCAGAGCTTAGTTGTCTACCTAACTTTTGTCGCATGCAAATTTAGTAACTGTATTTTTGGTCTGTTCATCCAAGTCAGTTGTATAAACTGTAAAGAAGTTGAACACTGATTACAACACTGACACACCACTTGTTATATCATGCCAGCTACCAAAGGCCCATTTATGGTTACTCACTGTTTCCTGTTCGCAAGCCAAGCTTCTATCCATGTCAATGCGTGATCCATGACACCATGAACTTCTACCTTTTGCAATAATCTTTTAATGTGTATCTTTTCAAAAGTGTCTCATGGAAATCTAATACAATATGCCCACTCGTTCCTTTTAATTCACAGCACATGTTACTTCACCAGAGAACTTTGATAAATCAGTTAAATATGATTTCCCTTTCACATTCTACCTGATTATCTTTAACCTTTCTAAGCACTGCACCATAATGTCTTTAGTAATAGTTTCCACTCTGTTTCCTCTGATAAACGTTAAGCAAACTGGCCCATAGTTCCCCGCTTCCTGTTTACTTCCCTTTTAAATAAAGACAAATAAAACAAAATATATTGACAAAATAATGGTAGTTTATCTGTGTTGGAATACTTGCATAGATCATTGTTGGAGCTAATTCCACCTACAGCCACCTTGAGCAGTGATTTGAATAAGAGCATTTGACTAAAGCTCTGAAAGTTTGCATATGATGTGCAGCTGTTTCCATGTATTTGAACATCAAAAGAGAGAAAAAAGATGCAAGTATTTTCAGAGAAGGTGGGGAGTGGGACTGCAATTAATATAAATGAACTAGATGCCTGGATCATTCATACATCTGGATAATGCTAACACTAAGCTCATGCATGTTATGCAGCGTCACAAATGCAAAACTGCTGAATAAAGAAAGCATTGGGTCATATTTGACATGAATCTCTGAAGACCTGCCATTTCATAGAATCCCTACAGTGTGGAAACAGGCCATTTGGCCCAATAAGTCCACACCGACCCTCAGAGCATCGCACCCAGATCCATCCCCCTATAACCCACCTAATCTACACATCCCTGAACACTATGGGCAATTTAGTATGGCCAATCCACCTAGCCTGTACATCTTTGGACTGTGGGAAGAAACCAGAGCACCCGGAGGAAACCCATGCAGACAAATGGAGAACATGTAAACTCCACACAGACAGTTGCCTAAGGGTGGAATCAAACCTGGGTCCCTGATGCTGTGAGGCAGCAGTGCTAACCACTGAGCCACCATGCCACCCCATGTACCTCACAGCTATTGTAAAAGCATGTATGAGGATACATTGCCAGGACCATTAAACACAAGCAAAATAATGTCGTGAGAGATAGTAGGAACTGCAGATGCTGGAGAATCTGAGATAACAAGGTATAGAGCTGGATGAACACAGCAGGCCAAGCAGCATCA
>NC_063337.1:105753252-105771148 GCF_021869965.1 Rhincodon typus | reverse complement strand
GGGCTGCTGTGTTCATCCAGCTCTACACAAAAATAATGTCGTACTGTTTTTGTGTAGGGTCATGTTTAAGCTTCATTTGGACTCAGGAATATATTCCTGGTTCCTCATGTGGCACAAGATACAGAAGTCTTGAAAAGGATGAAATGAAGGGGCATTAGATTGACAACAATTTCAAAGTTTATGGCTTGTTCTAACAAACTTAAAAATCTGGGGCTTTTTATTCGAAGAAAATGAAGATTTCAAGGACATCTGATTGTGATTTAAATCTGTTCCACAGAAAACAACTTCACCCCTTTCCCTTGGAATAGCCTGATCTAGAACAAGACTGTTCAAATGTTGGCGTTGTATTTAACCACAAGTTATTTGCACTTTTAAATGCATTTTGTGGGATGTGGGTGTCACTGGCAGGCCCAACGTTTCTTGCTCATCCCAGTTGCCCTTGAGAAGGTGGTAATGAGCTGCCTTCTTGAACCGCTGCAGTCCACCTCCTGTGGGTTGACCCACAATGCCCTTAGGGAGGGAATTCCAGGATTCTGACCAGTGACACTGAAGAAATGGCAATATATTTCCAAGTCAGGGTGGTGAGTGTCTTGCAGGGGAACTTGGATGTGGTGGTGTTCCCCTTTATCTGCTACCCTTGTCCTTCTAGATGGACTGGTGTGAGGATCTTTGGTGAATTTCTGCAGTGCATCTTGTGGATAGTACACACTGCTGCTACTGAGCATCGGTGTTGGAGGGAGTGAATGCTTGTGGATGTAGTGCCGATCAAGCGGGCTACTTTGTCCTGGATCGTGTCAAGCTCCTTGAGTGTTGTTGAGGCTGCACTCATCCAGGCAAGTGGGGAGTATTCCATCACACTCCTGATTTGTGTCTTGTAGATGGTGGACAGGTTTTCAGGAGTCAGGAGGTGAGTTACTGGCACAGTATTCCTAGGTTCTGACCTGCTTTTGTCATTACTGTGTTTGTGTGGTGAGTCCGGTTGAGTTCCTGATCAATGATAACTCCCAGGATATTGATAACCATTTAACCATCACCAAGACGATCTTACTCCACATCTGTAGCATCACCTGATCCCATCCCTGTCTCAGTTTCTAACATCATGAGGTGGTAAGGAGGAGGAGCAAGAAAAGACTTTTTAACCCATTGAGCCTGTTCTGTCATTTCACAAGATTACAGCTGATCTGATTGTGGCCTCAGCTCCAAATTCCTGTCTTTCCCGCAAAATAATCCATAACTCCTTGGTTCCCCCAAACCTGTCTAACTCAGTCTTGAATAGATTCAATAGCCTGCCTGCACTGCACACTGGGCAAAAGAATTCAAACACTAACACCTCTCTGCAAGAAGAGATTTCTCCTCATCTTATTCTTAAATGGACAACATCTTACTATTAAATTTTTTCCATTAGTTCAGATTCAGCCATGCGTGGAAACATCCTTCCCAGATCCACCCTGCCAAGACCTCTCAGAATCTTATATGTTTCAACAAAGTCACCCCTCACTCTTCTAAACTCCAATGAGTAAATGCCTAACTCACTCAACTTTACCTCATCAGACAACCCATTCACTCCAGCTGTGTGAACCTTCTCTGAACTGTTTCCAATGCAAGTAAATCTGTCCTTAATTAAAGAGATAAACACTGTACACAACACTCGCAGTATGTTCTCACCAATACCCTGCACATCTAGAACAAGAATTCCCTTTATAGTCCATTCTACTGGCAATAGAGGTCAACATTTCATCTGCCTTCCAAATGATTTGCATGCTAACTTTTTTTTGTGATTTATGTAGAGGGATATTCAGATTCTTCAGTACAATTATTAGGTTACTAACCAAAATACAAATTAGTACTTTCACAAAAACTCACACTTGTCTTTATTAGGTACCATTCTTGGTAATGTAGTAAAGTGGAAAAACCTTGAAATAAGAGAGTAGAAAAAAAGATGCAAAAGTGATGGGACCACTAGCAAATTATGTTAAGTTTTATCATGAGCTTACTCGCGGCAAAAACCTGAGATTGGCTGAGGGAAGGTTAGAGGCAGGTTATTGAGTATATTCAAGATTGAGTGACACAAATTTTTAGTTGATCAGGGAGTTAAGGACTAATATTACTAGCGCATGTGAAAACATAGGCTTACATAATGACCCGGAATGTCAGCTTTCCTGCTCCTCTTATGCTGCTTGGCATGCTTTGTTCATCCAGCTCTACACCTTGTTGTCTCAGCTTACATAATAAGACTTCTTTAAGTGAGAAGACTTTGGAGCTTGAGATAAAAGACAGTTGAACACAGATGTATGTGGATAACTTAATGTCTTGATACAATACTCACATGAAAATTACTTGGTTGGTCAAGGACAGTATGTTAACACATGGGGCTGAAGATGATTCCAGTTTACAAAGGGTTAATTTGGTAACAGCTAGGATAAAAAAGACCCTGACTTTGTCTCTGTACTGTGGAGGGGTCTGAAATTTAGAATCAAGAAACTAAGAGAAAGGAGAAGGAGGAGTGAGAAAGAGAAGCTTGATGACCAAAAGACAAAAACTGAGAGAAACAATTCATGGGCTCTCCTGCCCAGTTCGCAGCACGGCTAATATTACCTTCAACAAGAAATCACTGCCTGGGTTTCTTGCTATGGTTTACCAGAACACTTAATAAACTTGTGCTGACTTTGTCTCAAATAAAATTAACTCACACCTAAGCTGTGTCTAGCCTGCTCTTGTCTGAAAGGGAAGTAAGATCCTCTCGTTCAGATTCTCAGTATTGCAACATCCTACTGTCTCTCTCTCTCTCTCTTAAATGATAGTCTATATTTCTAGTCTTCCTGTCAAAATAAACAACCTCTCCTTTTCCCACATGATATTCCATGCACCTTTTTCATGCCTCAATGAATCCATCATATATTTCTTTGCAGTCTTTGTTTCTCTTCACCATTTGTTTCCCTACCTATCTTTATGTCATCTGCATGCTTGACCATAATACATTTTATCTCTCCCTTCAGCAAAGTAATTCATGTAGTTTGTAAATGCTTGAACCTCCGGCATTGTTCCCTGTCCAGCACTTCACTGGTTACAGTTTGCCAATCTGAAAATGACCCAAAAACAGAAACTCAGCAGATCTGGCAGCTTCTGTGGAGAGAAAACAAATTAATGTTGCGCCCCAACACTGTAAGTCTTATCTTCTGTAATAGCATTTTCCCAATGTCAGATGGAGGCCACCTAGCTGGTAATTTCCTGCCTTGAGTCTCCTCTTTGCTTGAACATTGGGGATAAATTTGCGATTTTCAAATCTTTTGGGGTCTTTCCAATGTGCATCTATTATTTCTGCAGTCATATCCTTTCAGACCCTCAGAGGGAGGCCATCAGCTCTAGGGCATGTACCAGCATTAATTTTCTGAATACTTGATTTTTTGTGATGTGGATTTTTTTAAGTTCATCTCTTATTTTTGATCCCTGTATTTCCCCTACGGGATACATTTCTACCATAAAGTCAAATACAAAATATTTGTTCAAAATCTCTGTCATTTTCTTCTCACAAGTTACGAATTCATCAGTTGCCCTCTAAGAGGCCAACCTTACTTCAGCTACTCTCTTCCTTTTTATTGTGTGAAGTAGGTGGAGGATGAAGACAACGTTCTATGGGGTTTGAGGGAAATGCTCCATTGCCTTTGCAGTTGACAAGTCAAAGGTTTTTGTGTGGTCAGAAAAGGCCATGTATAGTGGTTGAGGTTACCCTTTACATTTTTATTGGATTTCTGCAAAATGAAAACCATGCGGTGCCCTAGATGTGTGGAAACTGCCCTGAGCTAAGGCAGGGGCCTTTCAGTCATTGGAAGGAAGTGATTGAGAAAGATCGTCGCAATAGCTTTCCATGTGGCAGACAACAGGGAGATTCGTCTATAGTCAATGCATTTGGATTTATCTTCCATCTTGAATATTGGGTATCCCTGGAGATAGGAGCTTCTGCAGCCATGCCAGGAGAAAATCACAGACTCCCTACAGTGTGGAAGCAGGCCATTTGGCCCACAGAGTCCACACTGACCCTCCAAAGCGCATCCCAACCAGATCCATCCCCACCCTATTCCTGTAACCCTGCATTTCCCATGGCTAACCCATCTAACCTGCACACCCCTGGACACTATGGGCAATTTCCCATGGCCAATCCGCCTAACCTGGCATTGTGAAGCCGCAGTGCCAACCATTGAGTAACCATGCTGTACCCGAATGTCCACTGTGTTCTTGAATTTCAGTGGGCTTTCTCTCTGCTCCAGAGATTTTGTTGTTTTTATGCTGTTGAATGGCTTTTCGACTACTCTCTGGGTCAGCATGGATCAGGCGCATAGGCTGAATGGCCTACTCCTGCATGTTATGGTTATATGACTAACAAGGAGTGAGTGGGAGGGAGCAGGCATTGAGTGGAGCTGATAGCAACAGTGGGATGGGGGAAGCCTGGCAGTGGGTTGTCCTGGCATCTTGTGTGATTTGTGGGAGGGGACTTGAGTAGGACTGGAGCAAGGAATATTCCACATACCCTTACAGAGTGTCAGGTTAAACTGGAACCTACACAGGTAGCCATAGCCACTCACTCAGAGAAAGTAAGATGAGTTAAAGCAGAAGCTGTTCAAGGTGGTGGAGGAGTTCAGGGTTGAGTGGGATCTGTCACGGCCTCCTTTACAGGAAGAAGCCAAGAGCCTCAGGTCATGCTGAAGGGACGGGATGGAGGGATTGCACATACACAGTGAGGAGGACGTGGCTAGGCCCAGGAAACTGGAAGTTGTGGAACCAACTTAAAATATCAGAAGAATCATGAATGTAGATGGGAAGAGACCGGACCAAGGAGGAAAATAAATGGAGGCAACTTAGGAAGAAATAAGTTCCATGGTACAGGATCCATGGGTGGCACAGTGGCTCCGTGGTTAGCACTGCTGCCTCACAGCACCAGGGACCCGGGTTCAATTCCAGCCTCTGGTGACTGTCTGTGTGGAGTTTGCACATTCTCTCCATAAGTGTGTGGGTTACCTCCCACAGTCCAAAGATGAGCCAGTTAGGTGGATTGGCTATGGGAAATTGCCCATAGTGTCCAGGGCTGTGTAGGTTAAGTAGATTAGCCATGGGAAATACAGGGTTACAGGGATAGGTTGGGGGAATGTGTCTGGGTGGGATGCTCTTTGGAGAGTCGGCGTGGGCTTGTTGGCCTGAGTGGCCTGTTTCCACACTGTTGGGATTCGATGATCTGAATGAAATAATGGGGTTGCTAGGGCAGTCCTGATTGTAGATTTTGGGAACCTAGAAACAGATTGCATAAGGTTGGGACATGGTGAGGTAGGAAACTGTGGAGGGAATATCTCCAGAAGAGATGAGGTCAGTGACAATCCTGAAAACAACAGCCTGAAATTCAGTGGTGGGACCTGATCTGAGGGGAGATAGGATGAGGTGTCTTAGAGATGGCACTCAACCTCTGAAAGGTAGGAGAAAATGCACCAAACAACAACAGTGCTACACCTGTCATCAGGTTTGATAACAAAGGCAGGCTTAGTCTTGAGAGAATGGAGTGCAGGCATTCCAGAAGCAGGCAGGTTAGAGTGGGTGAAGGGCGCAGAGAAATTAAGGCAGCCAATGTCATGTTAATAGTTCTCGATAAAGAGAATCAAGGGCAAGTGAGCAGTGATGGGGGAGTGTTCAGGTAGTGAGGGAGTATTGGAAATACGTGAAAGGAGCTGTGTGGCAGGGAGAGCACTCCTGCCCAAAGAAGTGGGCATGGAGGCAAGGTGATAGAAGAAGGATTCACTATCATGCTGTGCCTGAAATGAATGGAGATGGGGGCTGTAAAACGATAAAACTAAGTCCTTTGCTGAGAAAAGATCATTTGGTTTCAGAGGGTACAGTGAATCCACAATCAGAGGTAGCTTTGGAAGAAGGGATGCTGTCACAGGGAAGAGCAATGCTTATCTAACACCTCAAGGCTCTCCATTTTAACCCATCTAATATCTCAACAAATATATGCATTCTACATCTCAATCTGCTAAACTCAGTTACCCTAAAACTTTGTATTAAATAAATGCAATTAACAGTCAGAAGAAGCAAAGAGCTTTGGTACTAATTTATAATAGACCCTGGCTCACAGCTACTAAATTCATACACTTTTAATGGATGAAATATGATTAAAATTGAATAAACATCCTGAGTCACCAAGGAGGCATTCCTACCACATTTCATAAACATGAAAAATTGTAATTAATTAGTATTTGCATAATAAATCTCAAACATACAGTATTAATTCATATTACATCAACAGGCTGGGTAATCTTACATTCAAAACAATTAAGGGCTGCAGCAATTCACTTTCAATTGTATATGTCAGAGGTAAACACCCTAAATCATGAGATGTAGATTTTGAAATGCATTACCAATATTGCTAAGTATGTTTTTAAAGGTACATGAGAACGCAATGGAATTGTAATTATCTCCAGACTTGGATGGATGGCCTATACTGAAATACATTGTGTAATACAACAACTTCCTTTGGTTTTGTTTCAGATGGAACCTGATCCATGTAAGAGTCATGCCCAGAGCAGCGATAGAAACAATGAAACCCGAACTAATAAGTCAGCATTAAATACAAAAATGTCAAAGGCACTGTAGAGGAATAATGTCATGAACACTTAAGTTTTCAGGAGATTATGTTTAAGATGTCTGCTTTATCTTAAGGTGAAACAAAGAGGGATGGTGAAGAAAAAGCCATCAGTTGGGAAAAATGCACAATTGCTATTGGCATTTGGGATCCAACTGGATTCCAGTTGCTATGGGGAGAGATAATCAAGTAAATCTATTGAAGTGCCGAGAGCTAGTTTTATCACAGAATCACACAGAAAAGGATCAAATGCTGTTTGAGATGCAGAGACAACAAAGCTACTGCTGTGGAGACTCAGTGGGAACTACTGAGATGTTAGAGACCTGGCACAATGCTTGTGTGAGTTCAGTTTCTGTTAAAAACAAAGTGCAAGGAACAGAAGATGCTGTGAAAGATTTAAGGTGCACTTTGTTGTTGGCAGTGATACCCTGGAAAACACAGGCTAACTTGATGATATAGCTGAAGAGCACTGACAATGTTGACCTGGTGTGGTTAGGAAACATGTATCTTCTGAAGAGCTGGAAGTGACGGTGAGGTTGCTCCTGGAATGTGACCTGACAGAATAGATTCAAACACAAGGGCTTCCACAAGACATTTTTTCAATCCTTACTTAGTTAATGCAAAATTATGTGTAACCACTCAGTGGTTAGTACTGCTGCCTCACAGCACCAAGGACCTGGGTTCAATTCCGTCCTCGGGTAACTGTCTGTGTGGAGGTTGCACATTCTGTCTGTGTCTGTGTGGGTTTCCTCTGGGTGCTCTGGTTTCCTCCCTCAATTCAAAGATATGCAGTTTAGGTGGATTAGCCATGCTAAATTGCCTGTAGTACACAGGGATGTACAGGCTAGGTGGATTAGCCATGGAGAATTGCAGTATTATAGGTATAGTGGTGGGGGAGTACTAGGTCTGGGTGGTCTGCTCTTCAAAGGGTCGGTGCGAACTTAATAAGCTGAATGGTCTGCTTCCGCACTGTAAGGATTCTGTGACTCTATGATTATTAGATATTTTGTTAGTTGGCTGCTAATTAATGTTTTATTTTTGTTGAATTTATTTCATTTGTTACGTTGTAAGTATTAAAAGGTGAAATCTATCTTTCAGTTCTTTTTATTAGTCATTGGCACATACTTCTCTTTAAAATATATGTCAGAATTATAAAATACTCTAAATGCTGCAACAATAATCATATGTAAAATGGTCTAACTGAAAATGACAAATCCGATTTGACAGAATGTTCTTTATATATACACATATAAAGTGCTTGGCAAATAAACAATGCACTGCGAATTGGGAAATATTTGCCTGAAGAATATTTCATGCTACCTAAAATTAACAGAAATTTCCTGGAAAGGTAATCTTGCTGAAGGTATTTATCAGGAATTCAATAAAATTTGTTGAACCAGGAGCAGAGTATTCAGCTAAGCTGCTTTATGTTCCTATGTATGCCTCACATGAAATATGCTATTACAGGTGTTTAATAGTGAGTGCAGAATGAGATTTGTGGTGTGTCGTGTTTGAAGGTACCAATTCCCTAACCCGCCCTCAACAATGCTCTGTCATGTGAGACCTGTCAAAGAAAAACTGGATGACAGTGAATAAAAAAATCCAGAGCTGTGTTGCACTCGCTGTCTTTCAGATTGTTTCTCATCAGCTTGTTCAGAGATGCTATTACACACCTCTGGAGCAGGTGGGACTTGAACCCAGGCCTCCTGATCCAAAGGTAGGGACAAAACCACTGCAGCAGCCCCAAAGTTGTGTCACAGCATCACACTAATTGTTTGAATTATGTAAAAGAAAACAACCCGAGGATTCCACAACATGCAGATAGACAGAATGGCAATTATTTCCAGCTATTAACTCCAGGTGGACAGCACAAACATAACACCCAGGCTCGTTAAAGTTCCCTCTCGAAATGCATTTATTGCTGACAAGTACTCGATGGAGTTTAGAGCGATTACAGGGCAATCTGACTGAAACTTACAGAATACTGCGAGGCCTAGACAGAGTGGGCATGGAGAAGATATTTCCACTATTAGGGGAGACCAGAACCCCCGGGCACAGCCTCAGAGTGAAAGGACAACCCTTTAGAACTGAGATGAGAATGAATTTCTTCAGCCAGAGGGAACTCATTGTCACAGAGGGCTGTGGAGGTCAAGTCACTGAGAGTATTTAAGACAAAGATAAACAGATTCTTGATTGGTAAGAGGATTAGGGGTTATGGGGAGAAGGCAGGATAATGGATTGAGAAGCATATCAGCCATGATTGAATGGCAATAGGCCAGACTGCTTAATCTGCTCATTTTATGGCCTTATGGTCTAGGGTTGGCATTTATTGACCATTCCTAAGTTCTTTGAGATGGTGGCGATTTGTTTCACGAGCCACTTTAATGCACTGGTGCAGTTAGACTCACAGTGATGTTCTGGTAGCCGTTTCAGGATTCTAAGATAGTGATATTTAAACAATAACAATATAGTTCCAAGTCCATAGGGTGTGTGGCTTGGAGCAAAACTTGAAGGCAGTGATAGTCTCACAAGATCTTCTTGGTGATAGAACTCATGATCTTGGAAGGAGCAGGCCTGACAAATTGCAGTACATCCCATACATGATGTAGACTCCTGCCACTGTCCTTCATGTGAAAGGTATAAATGTTTGTAGTAATCCAGTGGAAAGCAGTGTGCTGGGTGATATCAAGCATCATGAGTGTTATTGGAACTGCCCCTACCAGGTAAGTATTCCATCTCAGTTTTGCCTTGTGGATGGTGGACAGGCTTTAGGGAGTCAGGAGGTGAGTTACTCACCACAGAATTCTCAGCTTCTAACTTGTTCTTGTAATCACAGTATTTATATGGCCAGTCCAGTTCAATTTCTGGTGAATGGAAACCCCAAAGATGTTGATGGTTGGTAAGACATGACGGCAATGCGAAATGTCAAAGGGAAGTTGCTGGATTCTTTCAAGTAAGAAATGGTAATTCACTGGCACTTGTGTGGTCTGAATGTTACTCACTAGTTTTCAACCCAAGTTTGAATAGTTTCCAGGTATTGCTGCATATGGGCATGGACTACTTCAGCAACTGAGGAATTGCAAACACAACTTTACCATCATCAATGAATATTCCCAGTCATGACTGTATGATAGAGGGAAGGATCATTCATGAAGCAGCTAGCCATAGAAGACTGGGGGAATCCAAAGTGTATATCGGTGAACAGCTGACTGCTGCCAAAGTGTCACTTAACAACACTTCTAATCACTTTGCTCACCGTTTAGTAGATGGATAAATCAATTATTAGAAAGTGGGGAATAAATGTATTATTACAAAATTTACAGACGGCAATATTAGGTGGAAATTAAAGCTGTGAGGATGATACATAGACATTTCAAGGGAATTCAGAAAGGCTAAGTGGATGTAAGATATCACATATTTTTCATTTTTGGTTTACAAACAGGAACGGATGTTACGCTGCTTCAGTTAAAGAACAGGAAAGTTTTGATGAGTGAAAACAACTGTTGCACATTGTTGAATCGTGCTCTACAATGTTGTTTTTTGGAAGAAGAGAGAAGTTGAGACTGAATAGCACCAAGAATCTTTCAAGTTAAGGAAATTCTGAATGGAAACAGCTCCCCGATTGCTTGAGCTGCAGAGTGTTAAACAGCGGTTAAGTGTCAAGAGTGAAAGCCTCCAGCCTGGAGAGAGCATCCTCTCAGTCTCTTTCTCTCTCTCTGGAAAAATGCAGAAAATCCCTGAAAGCTTAAAAGAAAGAATTCATAAAAGAGAAGACTGAACCACCTGATCAACCATTCAATCCAAAGATGACCATCACATACAAAGGTGTCTCACTATTGCAAAAAAATTGAAAGGACTTTGTACATTGAATCTTCAGTGTTTTGTTTGTCTGGTCTATATTCGTTTTACATTCATATATGTTTTAAATGTGACTTTTAGCCTGTCTTAATTGTGACTTTCTATGTATTTGGGTTTTTGAAGGGATATAGTTTAAATTGCATAAATTACAATTTTATTTTCTACTGTTCTCATTAAAGCTAAGTGCATTACAATAATGAGTTTTTTTTAGAAGAAATCTGTTGTGTTGTTTTCATTCTGGGTCTCAGTCATTCAGGAAAATTGGTGGTCTCATTGGGATTCTTATGTATTTAGAGTTTGTAAAACATTGGTGTATCATTACCGACATACTTTCTTTTATCTAAGTTGTGACAGAGTGTAGTGGGAAAGAACTTACTAGATGGAATACAATGTAGAGAAATGTGAGCTTATTCACTTCTGCAGGAAAAGCATAACATTTCTTAAATTATCAGAAGGGCATGATTGCACTGGAAAGAGTGCGGAGGAGATTCACCAGGATTTGTCTGCAATTAAAAGTCTTGATTATGAGGAGAGACTAGATAAGCTGGGTTTGTTTTCCCTAGAGCGGAGGAGGCTGAGGGGGATCTGATGGAGGATACAAAACTGATAGGTGTAGAGAGAGTAGATTGTGAGAATCTCTTCCCCACAGCAGATGTGCCTAAGTTTAAGGTGGAGAGAAAGGGAATTGGAGGAGAATCTGAGGAAACAATATTTTCTACATTTTCTATATATTGATGGTAGAAATTTGGATCCTGCTGCCTCAGCGGGTGATGGAGGCAGGTACTCTCACAACATTTAAAAAGCACGTTGATGAGCACTTAAGATGCCAGGGAACAGTTATGGACTGAGCGCAGGTAAGTGGAATTGGTGCATTTTGGTGTTTGTGGGTCAGCATAGGCCAGGTGGGCCGAAGGGCCTGTATCTGTGCCTAATGACTCTATGGCAAAATTGAGGGAATTGGAAAATGTTGTACTTTAAAGGGGATAGGATATCTTTGCTCATTAATCACAAAATTAACATGCAGGTAAGAAGGCCAATGTTGGTCTTTATTCTAAGAGGGTTTAGTATCAGGACTGAAGATCTCTTATGACAATTAGAATGAACCTTGGTGTGACCACAACTGGAGCAGTGTTTGTAATTTTGGTCTCCTTATCTACGGAAAGAGATGCATACCATATAAGGAGTCCAACAATGGCTCACCAAATTTATTCCTGGGATGCAGGGATTGTTCTACAAGGAACAGTAAAATAGACTAGGCTCATTTTCTCTGGTGTTTAGAAGAACAACAAACGATCTCATTCAAACATACAAAAGTTTAATAGGGATCAACAGAGCAGATGCAGGAAGGTTCGATTTTCCAGATTGTGGGGTTTAGAACCAGAGACCTTGCCTTATAATAATCCATTAGAAATTTTGGCTGATGATGATGGCAAATGTTTTAACTGCATCAATTCCACAGACTTTCTGGACTTCACATTCATTGAGAAGGGGGATCTTTGTGAATCTTTCTCCCAGCTTTAATCTGTGCAGTTGGTAGTGAGATTACTTAGTTTTCTCAACGGTGTGCTTTTTTTTAAATTTAGCGTTCATGTATCTATGTTATAGCTTCAGGAATCGGATCTACATGTTTAGGTCTAGCTGCTACATGTGGCAGACTCTCCTGTACTTCCTGAAATCGGTTGGCCACATGTTGATGGTTATGGTAGAGTAAAGGCACATCTTGATCTATTATACTGATTGTAGTTGAATAGAATTCTGCTACTGCAACTGAGGTCCTCTGTACCTCATGGATGGCCAGTTGATCTTTTCTGAAACTATCCCACTTTGTATTTTCTAAGCTACATTTAAGGTCCTATAAATATTTTCATCATTCAACACTGCACAGGATAACTACCCATTAAAGGGAACAAACCTTCACATATTCAGCACTGTGGCACCCCCACAACATTTTACCAACTGAAAGTTCTTTTTGTCCTTCACTTCCTTCAAATTTCCCTTCACCATACCAATTTTTTGGAGATTATTTCAAGTCAGAACTAAACATGAAAAAGGTACACAAGTAATGCATGCAGTTCAAACTAAACTGGTAAAAGTCCACATTGTTGACAATTGTGGAAATATTTAAAATACTATTATCTGAAAGAAAATGTTGAATGAATAGTGCTGCAAATGTGCTTGATCCTTTAGCTGCCCTCTGGACTGTTACAGATGGACAATAAATGGCGATCAGCCAGTGACACCCACATCCCGTGAATGAATAAAGAATATTCAATTTACCACTGAAGAGATTTGTGTTTTTATATTTAGTAATCACACTAACAATACATAATCTGAAAGTAAATTCCATCTAAAAGTCTCTTCTACACTGAAGAATTTAATTCTTGAACTACTTTATGACAATTATTTTGTACCAAACTGTTAAACGGAACGCAATATTTTTAAAACATACTTCAAAAGGGTCATTTAAATTAAATATTCCATAAACATCCCTAAACCTTTTTCCCAATCTCTTGTCCTCACATTTTTCTATTGTATGGTTTTGGATCAAATCTTGAAAAGGCACAATTGTATGCCTCTTGCATATTTAATAAGGTTTTCTATGAACTAAAATTTTTGCTTTTAAAAAGATGTCAAACAAAAAGACTCAAATACTATAACAAATCTTTGTAGACTGCAGAATATTGTAGTTCAATACAAAAACAAATAATAGTGCACTACAATTTTTATTAACAAGATTTTAAAAAGTAATTATTTCATCTACGAATTATTTTTGCTGATGACGTACACTGTGAAACTAAAGTCCATCGTTGTGGGTCCAGTACTTTTCTTTGCACATGGCTACATCTTCAAAATTTGTAAAATATATGGCTCGAAACAAGTTCTGCTTCTAGAATCCTTTTCTGCATGAACCTGAAATAAAGGAGAGACAAAGAGAAACTTAGGCATATGGAATCCACCTCATGGCACTTCCAATATTTTAAACTGAAGATTTCCTCAACACAACAGTTCCACACAGCAAAAGGTACCAATGCATTCAGTGCAACAAATGATATGTTATTTATAATTTTTTGAAACACATCGAACAAAAACAAGCAAGATGTGAATTCATTCCAAGCGTGTGATAATGTGTTTGGCAGGGATTCTCTGAGACCATAGTTAAGCTCCATATGCTAGCAGAAGATGAGCTTTGCAACACTTTATATTGTATATTAATGACTTGTAGGAAAAAAGAAAAGATAGCTTAGCCTAACTTTCAAATGACAGAATAATAGGTGTAAAGGCAGGTTTTGAGAGATACAGTTTACAGACAGATATCAGTGATAGACAATAGGAGGCTGGAAGAACACAGCAAGCCAGGCAGCACCGGAGGAAAGGAGAAGTCAACGTTTTGGCTACTACCCTTCTTCAGTCCTTTCCTCCAGATGCTGCCTGGTTTGCTGTGTTCTTCCAGCATCTGCAGTTTTTGTGTCTCTACAGACAGATATCAACAGGTTAAGGAAATAAGGAAAATGTTGGTAAATGGGCTATAATATGGGAAAATGTGAAGTTGTTCATTTTGGAAGGGGAAAACAAAAGAACAGAATATTATTTAAATGGAGAGAAACTGCAGAAAGCTGCAACACAAAGGGACTTGGGGGTATTTGTGCAGAAGCTAGTACACAGTAGCAGCAGGTAATCAGGAAGAACTAATGGAATACTGGCCGTTATTTCAAGGGGTTAGAGTATAAGAGTGGAGAAGTCTTACTATAACGATGCAGGATGCTGGTGGGACATTTCTAAAGAAGGGTCTAGGCCTGAAACGTCAGCCTTCCTGCTCCTCTGATGCTGCTTGGCCTGCTGTGTTCATCCTGCTCTACACCTTGTTATCTCTGGAATACTGTGAACAGTTTTGGTCCCTTTATTAAGATATCTTTTCATTGGAGGTAGTTCAGAGAAGGCTCAATAGGATAAGATGATCCTTGAAGGGACTGTCTTATGAGCAAATGCTGAACAGGTTCAGTGTACTCACTAATACTTAGAAGAAAGAGAAGTGATCGCATTGAAACATATCAGATTCTTAAGGGGCTTGACAGGGTAAACACAGAGGATGTTTCCCCTCATGGGCAAGATCTCAGAATAAAGGAGAACCAATTTAAGACTGAGATGACAAGGAATTTCTTCTCTCAGGGCGTTGAGAGTCTTTGGACCTCCTTTTTAGAGAGCTGTAGGGTTAGAGTCCTTATGGACGTTTAAGGCTGGGATAAACAGGTTCTTGATGAGTAGGTTAACTAAAGGCTATGGGGAAAGGGCAGGAAAGTGGATGCGAAGAGTGTCAGATCAGCCATGATCTGGAAGAGCAGGCTTGAGGGGCCGAACAGTCTCCTCCTACTTGTTACAGTAAATGCCATCAAGGTACAATATTACAAAGTCTGCCTGAATTTAGAAATATATCACATACACATTGGAACTATATTCTGTAATATTGTTTGTGGCAACCAATAAATATGAATAAATTTTCACCCAAGTGACATCCATATTTTTTTTCTGATTCACTTGTGGGATGTGAGCATAGGTGGCAGGGCTAGCATTTACTGCTCATCTCTGGTTGCCCCTTGAGAAAGGTGGTGCTGAGCTGCCTTCTTGAATGACTGTAATCCATGTACTGTAGATCCACAATGCCCTTGGGAAGGGAATTCCAGGGTTTTGACCCAGCAACAGTGAAGGAACAGTAATATATTTCCAAGTCAGGATGGTGAGTGGCTTAGTGGGGTACCTGCAGGGGTTGGTGTTCCCATGTATCTGCTGCCCTTGTCTTCCTAGATGGAAGTGGTCTTGATTCAAGGGTCTTTGACAAATTTCTGCAGTGCATCTTGTAGATGGTACACGCTGCTGCTACTATTGACTGCATAAGGTGCAAAATAGCATTTTATAATAACCCACAAGCTTTCTACCTTGACATAAGTCATCAGTAGATCATGTACTGCCAAAAAAAAAGTCAAAATCTGGCAAATGAAGGAAGAAAAAAATTTGGGTGCACTGTTCTAAGGAAGGGGCACCGGATCCAAAAAGTTAACACTGATTTTTCTTCACAGATGCTGCCAGGTCTGCTGAGCTTTTCCAGCAATTTTTGTTTTTAGAACAAAATTTTGTTTCTGATTTACAGCATCCACAGTTCTTTTGGTTTTATTTAGAAAATTTAAGTGGTTTAAATCTCAGGTTGCTGAAGGAAGTGGGGCTGGATACAGCAGAAGACCTTGTCATAACCTTCCAATCTTTCTTAAATAGGGGTCAAAAGATTGGTGAATAAGTGACATTGTTATTCAAGAAAAGTTGAAGGCAATTCTGGCAACTGCAGGTCAGTTAGTTTAAGATAAATGATGGGTGAGGTGTTAGAAACAAAAATCAGGGGAGAACTAATTAATTAAAGGAATTAGCACAGATTTGTAATGGCATACTTTGCTTGACTAATCAAATTTAATTTTTTAATGAAGTTGCAATGCATATTGTTGATGAGGATTTTGTGAAATGATGACAAAACACCATGTAAAAGTTGATTATCAAGATTAAGGATCACAGATTAGAACTGTCAATTTCAACTTAGATAAAATGTGAGCTTAAGAACAGAAAACAGCAAGTTGTGGTAAAGGGCTATTTATCAGACCAATGGATGTTTTAACAAAGGTATTCTCAGCCACTGCTGATTTGATGCATTAAATGACTTGGACATTACACTTCAGAATAAAACTTTAAATTTTGCTATAACACAATCTTCAGGAGATAGTAAGCAGTGAGATCGTGCAAGTAGAATGCAAATAGGCATAATTGGGCCAGCAAAATGGGAAGATAAGACACAGATGGGATTTAATACAAAGAAGTGTAAAGTAATGCATTTTGTCAGAAGGGATAGGGAGAGGTAACAGAGAATTAATGGTAATGTTCTAAGGAATGATCGGTGCAAAACGGCCTGGAGGTTCATGTGATGTGATGTTAAAAGGAGGCAAGACACATTGATTTAATTTGATTTATTGTAGTCCTATGTACCTAAGTACATGAAAAGTTTTGTTTTATGAGCAGTAGAGGCAGATCATTGTAAACAATGACATACAGATCGTAGAGTGCTTAGAATGAGCGAGGCATACAAGGTCACAAATGCACAGAAGGAGCACAAAGCAAGATCAACATTAGATTGGGAAGATGGTTAGTAAAGCATGTTGGAGATAGTAGGAACTGCAGATGCTGGAGAATCTGAGATAACAAGGTGTAGAGCTGGATGAACACAGCAGGCCAAGCAGCATCAGAGGAGCAGGAAGGCTGACGTTTCGGGCCTAGACCCTTCTTCAGAAATGGGGGAGGGGAAGGGGGTTCTGAAATAAATAGGGAGAGAAGGGGAGGCGGATAAAGATAGATAGAGGAGAAGATAGGTGGAGAGGAGACAGACAGGTCAAAGAGGCGAGGATGGAGCCAGTAAGGTGAGTGTAGGTGGGGAGTTAGGGAGGAGATAGGTCAGTACAGGGAGGACGGATAGGTCAAGGGGGCGGGATGAGGTTGGTCGGTAGGAGATGGGGGTGGGGCTAGAGGTGGGAGGAGGGGATAGGTGGGAGGAAGGACAGGTTAGGGAGGCGGGGACGAGCTGGGCTGGTTTTGGGATGCGGTAGGGGGAGGGGAGATTTTGAAGCTTGTGAAATCCACATCGATACCATTAGGCTGCAGGGGCTGGCCATGGGTAGCCGCATGGGCCCAAGCTACGCCTGCCTCTTCATGGGTTACGTGGAACAATCCCTCTTCCATACTTACACTGGCCCTAAACCCCACCTCTTCTTCCGTTACATTGATGACTGTATCGGCGCTGCCTCTTGCTCCCACGAGGAGCTTGAACAGTTCATCCACTTCACCAACACCTTCCACCCCAACCTTAACTTCACCTGGACCATCTCCATTACCTCTCTCTCCTTCCTGGACCTCTCCGTCTCCATCTCGGGCAACCACCGAGAAACCGATACCCATTTCAAGCCCACCGACTCCCAGTTACCTAGAATACACCTCCTCCCACCCACCTTCCTGCAAAAATGCCATCTCCTATTCCCAATTCCTTCGCCTCCACCGCATCTGCACCCAGGATGAGGCATTCCACTCCCAGATCTCAGATGTCCTCGTTTTTCAAGGACCGCAAATTCCCCCCCTCAGTGGTCGAGAATGCCCTCGACCGTGTCTCTCCCACATTTCCCGCAACTCATCCCTCACACCCCCTCCCCGCAATAACAACCGAAACAGAATCCCCCTCGTCCTCACGTACCACCCCACCAACCTCTGGATCCAACGCATCATCCTCCGACACTTCCGCCATCTGCAATCCGACCCCACCACCAAAGGCATTTTTCCCTCCCCACCCTTATCTGCTTTCCGGAGGGACCACTCTCTCCGTGACTCCCTTGT
>NC_063337.1:105748075-105753152 GCF_021869965.1 Rhincodon typus | reverse complement strand
TGTTCCCGTTGTGGCCTCCTCTACATCGGGGAAACCAAGCGGAGGCTCGGGGACCACTTTGCAGAACACCTACACTCAGTTTGCAATAAACAACTGCACCTCCCAGTCGCGAACCATTTCAACTCCCCCTCCCATTCCTCAGACGACATGTCCATTCTGGGCCTCCTGCAGTGCCACAACAATGCTACCCGAAGGTTGCAGGGACAGCAACTCATATTCTGCTTGGGAACCCTGCAGCCCAATGGTATCAATGTGGACTTCACAAGCTTCAAAATCTCCGCTCCCCCTACTGCATCCCAAAACCAGCCCAGCTTGTCCCCGCCTCCCTAACCTGTCTTTCCTCCCACCTCAAGCCCCACCCCCATCTCCTACCTACTAACCTCATCTCGCCCCCTTAACCAGTCCGTCCTCCCTGGGCTGACCTATCTCCTCCCTATCTCCCCACCTACACTCACCTTTACTGGCTCTATCCCCGCCTCTTTGATCTATCTTCTCCGTTCCACCTATCTTCTTCTCTATCCACCTCCCCCTCTCTCCCTATTTATTTCAGAACCCCCTTCCCCATTTCTGAAAAAGGGTCTAGGCCCGAAACGTCAGCCTTCCTGCTCGGCCTGCTGTGTTCATCCAGCTCTAAAGCACGTTGGATCTTGGGCTTCATAAAAGTACTGATTACAAAACAGGGCTCTGGTTAGTGCTACAACTAGCGTGCTATGTCCACTTCTGGTCACTACACTAGGAAGAATGTGGGTCCTTGAAAGGATAGAGAGATTTACCAGATACCTTGAGGGAAGGGTTAGGTTGGAGAATCTGGAGCTGTTCTCCTTGGAGCAAAGGAGATCATGAGGAGATTTTGATAGATGTGTACAAGATTCTGACTGGTTTTGATAACTTAGATGAGGAGAAACTGCTCCCATTAGTTGACTTAAGGATGTAGGGAAAAGGTGCAGCAGGAGAGTGAGGAAAGAAAAAACTTTCCTTTGCAGCAAGTGATAATGACCTATAACTGGTTGCAAGGATGGGAGATGGCAGAGATGGTCAATGGTTTCAAAAAGAAATTCCATAGGCACCTCAGGAAATAAACTCACAAGGCCATGGAGAGTGAGAGGGGGGATGGGACTGATGGGGTTGCTCTCTCCAGCAGAGACTTGTTAGAACAGTGGCCTTTTTTTGTAAATAAATGACCATGAACTGAAACAAATGAAAAGCAGAGCTGAAGAGCGACACCAATAAAAGCACAGGTTTAAACAAAATTTGTTTAAATATTTTTCCTAATATATAATGATAAAGTAATAAAGATACAAAAAAAATCATATTAAATACAATGAAAAGTTAAAGCTGATGCCCCTCTTTAGCACTGTTAAGCTCATAGGGCATTCCACAATTAACCCTAAATTGAGGACAACTCAAATTTCAGAGCACTGAGCTACACGAATAAAAGCTTCTGCATTTTTAACAGATTTATATTTTTTCCTTGCCCAAAAATGACTACAAAAGTAAGAAGGTTTTCAATGACTTCAACAAATGCAATGTTTGCTTTTATGAAACACAAAACAAACAAGAGTTAATATTTTTATTAAGTTGTAAAACGCTTTATGCAATCTATCCCTTTCTCTCCACCATGCCCAGAGCAATCAAGGCAACACAAATGCTCTGATAACAAGGTGTAGAGCTGGATGAACACAGCAGGCCAAGCAGCATCAGAGGAGCAGGAAGGCTGACGTTTCGGACGCTTCTTCAGAAAATGAAGGGTCTAGGCCCGAAACGTCAGCTTTCCTGCTTGGCCTGCTGTGATCATTCAGCTCTACATCTTGTTATCTCAGATTCTCCAGCATCTGCAGTTCCTACTATCTCTCTAACACAAATGCTCAGCTGAGATCAAAACCTTAAGACGCAGGAAGGAAAGATACTGATGTAAACTTCATCCCTTCATAATGTCGGTCCTCAATGCAGTACTTCAGTTATAAAATTTATATTGATGTCAGTGTTTGCAATGTAAGAATGGCTCATAACTTCTGATTCATCATTTTAAATTCAACATCACCCTTCCTTTAATATCCTATCACTTTCCTGTCACATGCTGAATTTGTTTTTCTATTTTTGTTACAACACAATTGCCATATACTTCTAATCTGATTACTTAGTCTTGGTATACATTTCTTGATGCAAGTCACCCTACAATTCAGTCTTTTGACTGCAAATATGATTTTGGAATAATACACCATTATCATTAAAACTGGAAACGTTTAATTTGCTTTCAAAACACATACCTGAACAAAACAGTGAACCACTTAACTGAGAGCTAAAGTGAACAAATCCATGCAAATAAAACATGCCAGAAATTCCATTTAGTCATCACCAGCACAGTGGTGCAGCACGGTGACTCAGCGGTTAGCACCGCTACCTCACAGTGGCAGGGACCCGGGTTTGATTCCAGCCTTGGGTGACTGTGTGGAGTTTCCACATTCTCCTGTGTCTGCTTGCATTTCCTCTGGGTGCTCCGATTTTCCTCCCACAGTCCGAAGATGTGCATGTTATGTAGATTGGCTATGCTAACTACCCATACTGTGCAGGCTAAGTGGATTAGCCATGGGAGATGTAGGGTTACAGAGGCTGGGACCGGGACGCTTGGAGGGTCAGTGTGGACTTGATGGGCCATATGGCCTAACTCCACACTGCAGGGATTCTCTGAACACCACCTTCCCAAGGGCAAATCAGGGTGGACAATAAATGCTGGCAATGCCAACATCCAATGAACGAAACAAAATTCATCCCTCATACCTATGTGCATGTACTGAAACATTCAGAGTATTATCCTTCGTGAGTGTTTAAACTTAGATGTCTTTCTGAAATATCAGTAATAAATCTTAGACCGTGCCAATCACCATGAATTAAAATTTGGCCTCAATCAATCCTGATGGTGCAATGGATAAATAGATGCTACGGCAGCAGAGGTCATACAGGACACTAAGTAATCAAGGCTAATGGTTGGGGAAATGGAGAATTCAGCCACTGCGCCAGAATACAATCTCATGACAACGAAGAATGGGCACTTGGAATTTACTGCGGGACTGGTCTGCTAAATTGGACCACAGCAGATGTAAGAACTTTCACAAGAAGGAGAAAGTTCAGCAAAGTTTTTTTTTAAATTGTAAACCCATCTTCTGTTATCTTGTACAAAATTATGGTTCACCCAAGATGTTTAGCAATTTATATTTTAAGGCCTTCTCAGGAATCAGTGCCTGGTTCATAAATTATGGATTACAAGTAAAAAAGATCTCAAGTCAAAGTTTTTATGTAATAACTGTGTTCAGTAAACTAATATTTATTTGTTGCTTAGTTAAAGGGCCATCATAAAAGAAACTTCTATTTTTCCACTAGGTGGCAGTGCAGTCCTTTACATGCTTAGATTAGAAATTGATGGAAGATTGAAGTGGAAAAATAATGTTATAAATATAACTTTGTTTAGTTTCTTACATACTCTGTTTTGGCATTTATGAATGAGCCAGCGTTAGTACAATATAGAACGGACCATTTGGTCCATCAGATCCATACTAGAGGACAGAAATGCACCCTGTATTATTCCCATAGCCCTGCAAGTTTACTTCCCTCAAATATTGATTCAATTTACTTTGGAATTATTGACCGTCTTCACTTCCACCATCCTCACAGGCAGTAACCGCCAGGTTATGACCACATACCGCAAAGTTCTGCCTCACCTCTCTTGACCAAAGGCTTAAATCTGCATTCCGCTAATAGCAAACAGAAACAGCTTTTCTTTGCAAACCTTGCTCTGTCATAATCTGAGATAGTAGGAACTGCAGATGCTGGAGAATCCGAGACAACAAGGTGCAGGGCTGGATGAACACAGCAGGCCAAGCAGCATCATAGGAGCAGAGAGGCTGACGTTTCGGGCCTAGACCCTTCATCAGAAAAGGGGGAGGGGAAGGGGGTTTTGAAATAAATAGGGAGAGAGTGGGAGGCGGATAGAAGAGGGATAGAGGAGAGGATAGGTGGAGAGGAAACAAACAGGTCGAAGAGGCGGGGATGGGGCCAGGAAAGGTGAGTGTAGGTAGGGAGTTAGGAAGGGGATAGGTCAGTCCAGGGAGGATGGACAGGTCAAGGGGGCGGGATGAGGTTGATCGGTAGGAGATGGAGGTGCGGCTTGAAGTGGGAGGAGGGGGGGATAGGTGGAGGAAGAACAGGTTAGGGAGGCAGGGACGAGTTGGACTGGTTTTGGGATGCGGTGGGGGGAGGGGAGATTTTGAAACTTGTGAAATCCACATTGATACCATTGGGCTGCAGGGTTCCCAAGCGGCATATGAGTTGCTGTTCCTGCAACCTTCGGGTGGCATCGTTGTGGCACTGCAGGAGGCCCAGGATGGACATGTCGTCTGAGGAATGGGAGGGGGAGTTGAAATGGTTCACGACTGGGAGGTGCAGTTGTTTGTTGCGAACCGAGCGTAGGTGTTCTGCAAAGCGGTCCCCGAGTCTCCGCTTGGTTTCCCCGATGTAGAGGAAGCCACACCGGGTACAGCGGATGCAGTATACCACATTGGCAGATGTGCAGGTGAACATCTGCTTGATGTGGAAAGTCTTCTTGGGGCCTGGGATGGGGGTGAGGGAGGAGGTATGGGGGCAGGTGTAGCACTTCCTGCGGTTGCAGGGAAAAGTGCCGGGTGTGGTGGAGCTGGAGGGGAGTGTAGAGCGGACAAGGGAGTCACGGAGAGAGTTGTCCCTCCGGAAAGCAGATAAGGGTGGGGAGGGAAAGATGTCTTTGGTGGTGGGGTCGGATTGCAGATGGCGGAAGTGTCGGAGGATGATGCGTTGGATCCGGAGGTTGGTGGGGTGGTACGTGAGGACGAGGGGGATTCTTTTTTGGTTTTTATTGCGTGGACGGGGTGTGAGGGATGAGGTGCGGGAGATGTGGGAGACACGGTTGAGGGCGTTCTCGACCACCGAGGAGGGGAAGTCACGGTCCTTGAAAAACGAGGACAACTGAGATGTACGGGAGTGGAATGCCTCATCCTGGGAGCAGATGCGGCGGAGGCGAAGGAATTGGGAATAGGGGATAGCATTT
>NC_063337.1:105747336-105747675 GCF_021869965.1 Rhincodon typus | reverse complement strand
AACCCCCTTCCCCTCCCCCTTTTCTGATGAAGGGTCTAGGCCCGAAACGTCAGCCTCTCTGCTCCTATGATGCTGCTTGGCCTGCTGTGTTCATCCAGCCCTGCACCTTGTTGTCTCTGTCATAATCTAGTCAACCTCTACCAAACCCTCTCCTCAATCTCCCTTGCTCCAAGGAGAACAATCTCAGTTTCTCAAAGTTAACCTTGTAGTTAAAATTCCTGAAACTGGATCCATTCTGGCAAATATGTTCTGTACCTCTGAAGGATCATCATGTTTTTCCTAATGTGTGACAATTAGAACTGATGACTATAATTCTTCAGTTCTGGCCTAAACAGAGGG
>NC_063337.1:105722393-105746836 GCF_021869965.1 Rhincodon typus | reverse complement strand
TGTGGAGCTGGAGGAACACAGCAGGTCAGGCAGCATCAAAGGAATAGGAAAGTTGACGTTTCAGGTTGGGACTCTTCAACAGGACCCTGCTGAAGGGTCCTGTCCTGAAACTTCGACTTTCCTGTTTCTCTGATGCTACTTGCAGCTAAGCAGTCCTCTGTCTAGGGGGAGCATGTCTTGCTGTCAAAGCCACACCTCCTTGTCCCAGTAGCTTACACAGTTAACATATGGCACGTGAAGCAAGCAGCCAGCTATGTATACAACTCTATGGGAGTTGTCCTCCATGATGTCCATGGAAGAATTAGTTAGTGAAGGGGTCCTCGGCACAGTAAGTCAAGGGTAATTTCCCATAATAGTGTCGGGAATTGGCCACAATCAGGTCTCTGTCAGTGTGCCCACGCCTCTGCAGTCCAGGGAGTAGGCCATGGTCGTCTACTGGCACCATAGTGGCCAGTTGGATGAGGTGTGGCATAGGGCTGATGTAGTTCGGGAGATGTATGGAAACCAGTTGGATCAGAACACATCTTGCACCAGAGCTGCCCAGTCATGTCAGTTGAGGGGATGAGCCACTCTCGGTCACCTGGTCAGTCCTCAGAAACTTAGGGAAAAGGATGCTGGGAGTTGGGGTGAAATACCAGCCAATGTTCTCTGTACTGTCATCCTCAGAGGTCAAGGATGGTACATCTGGTAGAGTCAGATATTTCGGTGCTGAGGACAAGGGTAGCTTATGAACCTTCCAACACAAGAGAGAGAAGGCATTGCAACTTGTGGTTAGAAGTGGTGTCCAATGACTGAAAGTGATAGTGGTGTTAATGGAAGAGTGACAGTAGCATGTAAAGTAGCACTTACTTGTTTGGCAGGACGTGGATGTTTCAGTATCCCTGCAGGTGTGATCCTAGTCTTCTGCGAGCTCCAAAATTCCCTCCTTATTGGGGATAAGAAGCTTGATGTTGGGCACCCCTCCAATTGCCCAGACTTTCTCAGCCCTTTTATGGGTTATCTTCTTCTATAATGAGAATAAGTAGGCAAATAAATTAGATTACAGTGACAGTGACATGCCTGTAAATCCTGGTACATGTGGGAGGAAGGTGGTGAAATGTGACAAAAGACTGAAGAGGAGGCACAGAAGCTAGCGTGGTTAGCAGTATGGAGACTGGCAGGATAGGGGAAGAATGTTGTGATCAATGACAGTGTGGTGGGAAGTGTGTTTAGTAACAGAGATAGTGAGTGTGTTTTAGAGAGGAATAAGTGTGGAGCTTAACCTTGCAGAGCCAAGGAGGTCTTTCTGCAGCGCTGCTGGCTGTTCCTTTGCACCCTGAAGCTGGCACTGATCTGGGTGGTGACATGCAGACCAGGCTATCAGGGTCTGGAGGCACAACCAATTCTTGCCACGCTCCTGGAAGAGATCAGCTGTCCTCTGCAACATCCTCTCCTCCTGGAGCTCCAAGTTCCAGTTGGTGAATTATATTGCTATTTTCCCATTCCATTGCATTTTGTGAGTATGACTTTCAATGAGCAGGACAGATTCAGAAAGCCAGTGCTTGTCCAGATGCACAGCAGCATTTTAAAGATGATGTGGGTATAAGGGATGCCATTCTATGAGTAGACATCCTCTGAGTAGTGAAGTGTTGTGAGAATGGTGCATGAAAAGATGGGGTAGAAATTAGATGTGAGACACGCCATAGGGCAATAAATGCATCACGTTTGATTAGATACAGTGAGAGATCTTACTAGATCTTGCAGTGACAAATCCTCCAAAAAAAAAAACAGCACAATTTGAATTTAGCCAAAAAACTTGGATTAGCTCAAAGATTTGTTAATGTTGGGAGCAGCCATATTTTATCAAAATGTTTCATGTATTCGCAGAATGGAGGTTTCCTCAGTGGATGGGTGTGTCCAATCTCGCCTTTAGCACAGACATGGTTCCCTTGCTCTGCCAGCCCCACTGCATGCTCCTTGAAGAGAGCCAGGATCTCTATAGGCATTCTTTCGCACGCATCGGCCTGGGTATTTTTGCGCTTTCTGAAGAAGGGTCTAGGCCCGAAACATCAGCTTTCCTGCTCCTCTGATGCTGCTTGGCCTGCTGGGTTCATCCAGCTCTACACCTTGTTATTTCAAGCGTACACTAACCTTTTGATCCTGAATAGTGTCAGGATCATGTCATCGCTACACTGACTTGAATATTCCTGTTAGCTGTCAAAACTGGGCAATAGACTCCTAGAAAATGCTAATCGAGGGCTGAAGGCTTGATTTTAGTGTCTAGGTTAGAAGTTGGTTGGCCTTGACAGGAGCAGGTATCAGGCTTTATCATATTGTTCAGTTCCACAAAGTACAGAGTATAATAGATAACTTCTACAGCAAACCCCCCTTCAATGTATTTATTGGAAAGGGATACCACTTTACCACTGAAAATGATAATGACCCGGGACTTGCTGTCCACAAAGGTGGTTGAAGCAGAGGTGATCAATGATTTCAAAAGAAATTAGCTAGCAGGCAGGTATAGAGTGGGAAAATGGAACTGACTGGATTGCTCCATGGGGAGCCAGTATAGACTCAATGGGCCCAATGGTCTCCATCTCTATCATACTATCTGAATGTCCACATTGTGTCCACCGAGAATCCTTCAAATCAAAGTACAGTTTGCTGGGAGTTACCATGTGCACTCTTTTTTAGGTATTCATCTCTCCTTGAAATTTTTTTTAAGAAATGTGATCAAATCAATCGACACCTGTGGTTGACAATATAACCCCTTAGTTGACTTAATTTTGCTTTTCTTTATGAGGCCATTACATTTCTAATCTCTGTGAGACACAAAATGAATGACTGTAGTCACTCTGTGACTGGTTTGTTTGTTGTACTAGGTACCTATCAGAAGGCTGTTATTGACTTTAATGGAGAATGATCCTTCTCTCCTTTGTTTCTTGGGTGAGCATTTGGATCACACCTGTCATCTGTTTCACTTGAATCCAAGCTTGGAAGCAAAATAATCATTGCTAGATGCCATGGAACAAGTGCTGACACTTCTCTACATATTTGTTGTAAACTCTAAGAGTTAATGGCTACTCAATAACACTGATCTTTTAATAATCAGTAACCCAACCAACAAATAAATTTACAAATCAATTGCTAATGTTTTATGCAGTGAGATGCTCCATGCTCCGCTATTTATGTTCCATCATCAGTCAATATTTTGGAGTAATGGAAAAATGAACATTTACTCATCCAACAGGAGAGTTAATGTCATTCATGTGAATGGGTCCTGTATTAAATCGAGGGAAATGTGGTTTAAATATTGACTTAAATGGCAACTTCTGCTTTACAAATTGATCACAGTGACACTGAGATGCTCATTTTACCTTTTCAATACAATGAGTTTCAGTTACTGTTCTTTTATAAACACTTAATATGTTAATACCATATTCCTGTCTGGGTTATTTCACATGGGTTAAAAAGTTTGAAGATTCAACAAAGAGCAATGATCCTCATCTGCACCCCACATCAGTTATTTTGCTTCCCGTTTCCTTTAAAGAGGCTGGACAGAGTGTTGTGTCTCTCTGTGCTGTACCTGAATCAGCCTGTATTGTGTGAGGATTCTGTAAATCTGTTTCTGAGTTCTGCTTCGTTAACTTGAGCTCATTGCAGGTCCAAATAAAACTGATGAAATTGGTTGACGTTTGAAGGTATGTACTAGTGCTAACTTTTGTAATCTAATTTTCTGCAGTGTTGCCATAAGTTTAAGGATTCATAGCTCTAGCAGCCAGTTATGAATATCACAGAATTATTGTAGGACAGAAAGAGGCTATTCAGTCTATCATTTCTGTGCCAACTCTCTAAGTGAACATTGTATCTGGTGCCATTCCCTTGCCTGCGGCCCATTGCTCTGCAGATTTTCCTTTCCCGATAATAATCTAATTCCTTCTTGGTTGCATCAATTTTGTCTTCACCATAGTCTCAGGAAGAAGATTCCAGATCTCAATGACTCACTGCATGAAAACTTTCTCCTTTTGCTCCCATCGTTCCTTTTACTAATTACCTTAAAGCTGTGTTGTCTCATTCTTGATCCTTCCACTATTGGAAAATTTTCTTTCCCCAATCTATCCTACCCAGACTCTTCATGATTTTGAATATTTCTATCAAATTTCTTCTCAATTAGGTTTAATATGACCTCCTCACTCTAGTACACAATGGTCCTGTTATTAAAGCCTAGTATACTGCAGTTGTACAAACCACTTTCTCATTCTGACATGCCATCTCCAATGATTCCTGTACATCTGCTTTTCTTTTCATCCCTGGGACATGGATATCACTAACAAGATGATGGCGAGGCATATTCTTGAGCCACTGGAGGTTCTATTTCAGGTGGAGTTCTAGCATTTTAGCTCAGCAATGATGAAGAAATGTGATATATTTCCAACTCAGAATGGAGTTTGCAAGGTATGTTGCAGGTAGTGATGTCCCCTCTGGGCGCATCTACTGCCCTTGCCTTTCTTTCTTGGTGGTAGAGTTTGTGGGTTCATAAGATGCTGTTGAAAAAGCATTGGCAAATTTCAGAATTCAACCTTGAATATGGCAAGCACTTTAACCATGGTGCATCAGTGATGGAGGAAATAACAAATTAGGGAGCTGCCAATCAAAACTATGTTCTGAATGGTGTCAAGCTTCCGGAGTGTTGATGGATCTGAACCCACTCAGGCAAGTTCAGAGTATTCTAACACACACCTAACTTCTATACTCTTGATGGGGGAAAGCCTTTAGGAAGTCAGGAAATGAGTTACTCGCTGAGAAATTTCCCCTTCAAATCTGCTATGGCAGCTATTGTACTTATATATGCCTTGTCCAGTTACACTTCTTGACAATGTTAATTTGGTAGATGGGGAGTCAGCAATAACAATACATTTGAAAGTCATGAGGAGATGGTTAGACTCTCCCAAAGCCAAGGATAACTGGAGATTTGTGTGAATTTGGATAAAATGGAGCCAGTTGTTGCTCAAGATATGCCTCCTCCTTTCCCACTTCTCTGAGATTATGACATCCCATTGCCTGATGCATACCATTGCTTAAACATAAGCTTAAATGTGTCTATATTTTACTTTAAATAAACACCCTAGTTCAGTTCTAGTGGTTCAATATAAAACAATCAAAGTGGCTCAGAAACATTAGAATTGCTGGTGCAAATTAAGAAATATTGTTTCAATGATGTACAGACTACTGGAAATAAATAACTAAAATTAATGACGTTTGTCCTTGTCCTTTGTTACAGTAGTTCAAAATACTTCATTGGCTTAACATACTTTGGGACAACCTGAAACTGTGAATGCTTTTTATAAATGCAAGTTCTTTGCCTTATGCTGTTGGCTTTGCATTAATAAACATCTATGACAAAAAGGCAGAGGACTGAAGAATCTATATCCAACAGGAGGGTGAATGATTTATTGCAGACACTGTCCTGATTGAAGAAACTTTGGTGACTGCCAACTGTCTAAAATTACAGACAAGAGAAATTCATTTTTATTTTTATCTGGGTTTGAAAATGGCAATGTTAAATGATAGCTTACTGCAGTGAATTATATTTTTTAATTTCACGTTTGCAGCAACTTCTCAACAGATCACTGAACAGTGAAATATTCTTGGAATAAATCATTATTAGCTAGTACTATTCTCAGCTGTTATAAGTTCAGTCTGAGTAAATCAATGTTAAGATGATTAAGAATAATAACTTTATGGTCTTAATTCAAGTTTATCAGAAGAACTGCAGGCCTCATAAAAATAATTACTGTGTATAGGTTATCATAACAAGCACCCAGGCAAAACACAGGAGGATATTGGGAAAGAAGACAAATGCCAATAAAATTCACATCAATGGGCGCAAAGGTATTGGGGCTTAGCTAAGCCTGTCAAAGACATATACCACTGCTGTCAATTCCTGTGCTTGCACCATCGTGTACACAATGCACACAGATGGAGACAGCAAGATTTTGAACTGAACCATTTAACTAAGCCTCTGACAAAAGCAGAAGATTTAATAAATACTAAGATAAATCAGAGTTCACTAAACACGCTCCTTCCATTTACATACCTAATTTAGACATTTTCTTATATCTCAAAACATCAAAGGAAGGAATTAAATCATTGTTAAAGGTGGGAATAATATAATGGGTGAATATCCTTACTAATCCATAACATTAAATGTGGCATATTTTTGCCTTTTTATTCAAAAAAAAGAAATGCCAGTTGTGTGATTGTCATCGCTACCTGTACACAATAGACTTTGCATCATTCATGTATTCTGACATTTGAAGTAACAAAGTGTTATCCACTTTATTACAGCCTGGACTCTGTCTGGTAGAAATGAATCAATCCCTGTTCCAGGTCCTTTATCTTCCTCTTTTACAAAATTTATTCTATTCACTTTTCAATGATGCTCACAGGTCCACTTCAATATCTGCATGTCTTGTGGCACCCCTTAACTTAATGACACTGTTTTTCTTCCCTTCACCCTTGATTTTTCCAGTGAGAGTCCTTAGTCTCCATCCTGTTATTCTCCATTTATATAACAGGAGATAACTTTTTCACTATTTATCTACAATAAGGTCTCTGGGTTTCACTCATAGATTGTTGGCACTCACTATACTGCTGCTTCTAAAGCTCCTGACTTGCCAAGAAATGATGTGTGTTGCCCCAACCTTCCAGTCCCCTCTCCTACTGCTGCTCAAACCTTCAGCCCTGAACTGGCACGGTGGCTCAGTGGTTAGCACTGCTGCTTCACAACACCAGGGACCTGGGCTTGATTCCAAGCGTGGGTGACTGTCTGTGCGGAATTTTTACATTCTACCTGTGTCTGTGTGGGTCCCTGCTGGGTGCTCAGGTTTCCTCTCACAGTCCAAAGATGTGGATTGGCCATGTAAAATTGCCCGTAGTGTTCAAGGATGTGCAGTCTAGGTGGGTTAGCCATGGGAAATGCAGGACTATAGGATCGGGCGATGGGTCTGGCTGGGATGCTCTTCAGACCATCAAGTGTGGTGTGTTGCCTCCCTGTTGCCGGGTTTGGGGGGGGGTGTGGTCAAGGATATCTGAGTGTGCACAGAATATTCTGAAGGGGGAGGGTGAGCAGCCAGAGGTACTAACAACATCAACAGAAAGAGAGATGAGGAAATTTAGGGCGTTAGGTAGGAAGTTGAAAAGCAAGGCTTCTTGGGTTGTAATCTCAGGATTGCTTCCTGCGCCATGTGCTAGTGAGGTCAGAAATAGGAAGATAATATAGTTGAACGTGGGCTAAAGAGCTGGTGTAGGAAGGAGGGATTCAGATCACTGGAATCGCTTCCAGGGCAGGTGGGACCTGTACAAGAAAGATGGACTGTACCTAAACTGGAAGGGCACCAATATCCTGGCAGGGAGGTTTGCTGGTGCCACTTGGAAGGATCCAAACTGATGTGTAATGAGGAGTATTTGAAGTGAAGAAAGTGGCTAAATCAAGTAAGTCTAGTAGGAAGAACAGGCAAGGTCATGTTAACAAACATGGTAGGATTAGCAGTCCGAAGTGTATTTTATTTAAACGCAAGGATAAAACAGATGCGTTTTAGAGCCTGGGACTATGGGACTATGATATGGTAGCCATTACTGAAACTTGATAGAGAGAAGGGCAGGACTGGCAGCTTGGTAGATTGGCTTGTGCCATATTTGGACTGGGGCTCCTCCATGCTCCTTCCCAGTGGTTACAGGGTGTCTGCCCATTCTGCCAATGCACCAAGCAGATTGGAGCACATTGTCACCTGCATTTCCCTACAGTAGGACTCCAAGATAAATAAAGAAGGAAAATGATTATAAAAGAAAGCTAGATAGAATTATAAAATGATGGTAAGGCTTTCTTTAGAGATTTTGGAAAAAAAAACTTAAATAGGTGAACGTCAGTCCTATAAAAAGTAAGTTTGCGAAATTACGGAAATGGAAAAGAAGGAGATATCAGCTGAATTGAATGGGTATTTTGCACTTGTCTTCACTCAACAGGTTACTCCTGCAATACTCTCCAGCTGCATGAGATCACTATAGTCCTGAGGAATCACTGTATTGACTTTGGATTGAAATGTTAAACTAATATCGCATTGCTTTCTTCAATTAATATCATGCAGCCATTTTGAACAGGAGCTGTGAATTTTCCCCAGCGTCCTCACCATTATTTTTATTCATTTTTGGGATTTGAGTATTGCTAGCCAGGCTAGCATTTGTGGTCCATCTCGAATTGTCCTTGAGAAAGAGAGAGTAAGCCTTCTCTCGAACTGCTTCGGTCCATGTATCATCAATGCACTCACGGTGCTGTAAAGAAAGGAGTTCCAGGATTTTGACCCAAGGTCAGTGAAAGGAAGAAGCTAATTTCCCAGTTGAGGTGGTATGTATTTTGGAGGGTACTTGCGGGTGTCTCTGCTGCCCTTGTCCTTCTAGATGGTGGGCACCATGTGTTTGGAATGTGCTGGTGAAGGAGACTTGGTGTGTTGCTGTGTCCCTCCCTCATCAAAAGTTACAAAGATTTACCTTGTTGTTTGTGGGGGTTCACTGAGAGAAGATTTCTATTGGAGACATGATAGACATTTAGAACATGATACAATACAGCACAGAAACAGGCCCTTCAACCTACCGTGTCTGTGCTGACCATGATGCCATTCTAAATTAATCCTATCTACTTGCACATGGTCTGTACCCCTCTATTCTCTGCCTGTTCATGTGCCTTAATCTAAATTACAAAGATATTTCATTGGGTTTTTTTAATTCATTCACGGGATGAGGGCGTCGCTGGCTAGGCAGCATTTATTGCCCATCCCTAATTGCCCAGAGGACAGTTAACAGTCAACCACATTTGTGGGTCTGGAGTGACATGTAGGCCAGACCAGGTAAGGATGGCAGTTTCGTTCCCTAAAGGACAGTAGTGAACCAGAGGGTTTTTCCAACAATCAACAATGGATTCACAGTCATCATTAGATTCTTAATTCCAGATATTTTATTGGATTCAAATTCCACCATCTGCCATGGCAGGATTCAAACCCGGGTCCCCAGAACATTTCTGAAGAAGGGTCTAGGCCCGAAACGTCAGCCTTCCTGCTCCTCTGATGCTGCTTGGCCTGCTGTGTTCATCCAGCTCTACACCTTGTTATCTCTTTCCCCAGAACATTATCTGGGTCTCTGGATTAATAGTCCAGTGATAATACCACTAGGCCATCGCCTCCCCTGAATTGGGAGAAGAAGTTCATGAGAAGTAACATATCCAGTTCTGAACCAAGAGCTAGTGCACTGTCATGAATAAGCAGGAAATTGAGAAGTATGTCCTTGGAGACAGGAGTTTGATTGCTTTTGTTGTTCCTAACAGTGTGCAGTCACAGTATGCTAGTCATGGAGAGGGTAAATATTTGAATATAGTGGATGGTGTGTGAATTAAGTGAGTTGCTTTGTACTGGATTGTGTCAGGATTCATGAGTGTTTTTGGACATAGATCAGTTCAGGCTAACAGAGACCACTCAATCAAACTCCTGACCAATGTTTTCTAGGTGGTAAAGAGTCTCTGGAAGGTCAAAAAAATTTACAACTGACCACAGAATACATAATTTCTAACCTGCTTTAGGAGGCATGACTGATGTGACTGGTCCAGTGCAAATGACTACTATTCCAAATCTATTCCGAAGATTACCATCATCCTCTTTTAGAACCCAAATCACGCCAACAACTTCTACAAAGATTGGATTTGTGACGGTTTTCCTTAAACAGTAAGCATCACTATTAAAGACATGACTTAAGACACAGACAAAACATCATTCATCACGTCAACAGATGTAAAAAACAAATAATCAAGATGTCAGCCTCAGTTGGTGATTTATGACCTGCAGCAGGAAATTCTATAAATGAAGAAGCTAAAACATAAAAGAAATTAATTACAACCTTTGAAACTATTTGCCCATTTCTAAAGCGCCAAAAGAGAAGCTCTCCAAAGAATAAAGTAAGACCCATGGATTTGAAATGATGCTGTGGGAATTATCCAGCATGAATACTAAAACATTTGTCTGCATCTCATTTGTCTGCTGTCTCCGGGAGGCACTAAATTGCATCAAATTATTGAGTTAACAGCTTCACCAAAGTAACGGTGAAGAAATTCAGACAGTTATGTAAAGTATGTGTGTGCTGTTTTTAAAAGTAATTTGTGAGATGTAGATATTGCTAGTTAGACTGGTCCTAATTGCTTATCCCTAATTGCCTGAGAAGGTGGTGACAACACTGATAGTGGTCAGTGATAGCTGACCAGGACTTGCAGGGATAGTTAAAAGTTAACAAAGTTAGCGATATTGTCCCTGGTCAGGATCATGTACAGGCCAGACCATGGAGGGACATTAGTAAACTTGTTAGATTTTTCCGATAATCTGACCGTTCCTTGGCCATTTTACCTGATACTAACTCATCACCAAATCCCATTTGCTTCACTATCCCAATGCTTTGCTACCTCCTCCTGTTTTGAACATCTCATTTTCTTCTACCCTGCTCAACTCTCATCTCAAAGCTTCATTCTCCATTGTCCACCCTAGCACCTTGAACATTCTCCCACCCTCAGCCTCTGCATTAATTGCATCTTAAATGCATTCACCTTGAAGATTGACACTCCTAACATTTCTGGACCTTAGTCTTTGCAAGTGGTTTAGCCCAAAAAGTGAAGTCTCATCTTGTAATGTTTTCTCACTCACCTTCTATGTGAGCAATGGGCCTGCTTGGCAGGCCTTCCTTCAGATACTGAGCGTTGCTGCAGTCACACTTATCCAGGCAAGTGGAGAGGAATCCATCACGGTCCTGACTTGTACCTTCCTCAGCCTAGTGTCTTAGGACCAACCATCTTCAGCTGTGTCTTCATTGACCTTCCCTCTGTCATAAGGTCAGAAACGGGGATGTTTGTCGATGATTACATGGAACATTGAACTTAGAACAGCACAGGAATGGGCCCTTCAGCCCATGAGATTGTGCCAAAAATGATGCCAAATTAAACTAATCCCTTCTGCCTGCCCTTGGTCCATATCCCTCCATTCCTTGCATAATCATGTGCTTAACCAGAAGTCCTTTAAAAACCCCTTTTGTATCTGCTTCCACCACCAGCCCTGGCAGTGTGTTCCAGACTCCTACCACTGTCTGTGTAAAAAACTTGCCCCTCACATCTCCTTTGGACTATCCCCCTCTCACCTTAAATGTATGCCCCCTAGTGTTAGACATTCCAAATCTGGGATAAAGATTTTGACTGTCAACCATATCTATGCATCGCATAATTTTATAGACTTTTATCAAGTCTCCCCTCAGCCTTCGCTGCTCCAGAGAAAACAATTCGAGTTTTTCTAACCTCTCCTCATAGCTCATACCCTCTAATCCAGGAGGTATCCTGGTAAACCTCTTCTGCATCCTCTCCAAAGTCTCCACATCCTTCCTGTAATGTGGTGACCAGAATTGAACGCAATATTCTAAGTGTAGCCTAACCAAAGTCTTATAAAGCTGCAACATGACACCCTGACCCTTGTACTCAATTCTCCAATCAATAAAGGTAAGGATGCCATACACCTTCTTTACCACCCTGTCTACTTGTGTGGCCACTTTCAGGGAGTCATGGACTTAAACCCCAAGATCCCTCTGTACGTCAATGCTACTCAGGGTCCTGCCATTAACTGTATACTTTTCCTTAACATTTGATCTCTCAAAGTACAGCACCTGACACTTACACAGATTAAACTCCATCAGCCATTTCCCCACCCCTATGTGCAGATGATCTATATCCTGCTGTATCCTTTGACAACCTTCTACACTATCCCAACTCCACCGATCTTTGTATCATCTGCAAACTCACTAACCCACCCATCTACATTTTCATGCAAGACAACAAGGTGCAGAGCTGGATGAACACAGCAGGCCAAGCAGCATCATAGGAGCAGAAAGGCTGACGTTTCAGGCCTAGACCTCTATGGATCCATATGGAACACCACTAGTCATGGACCTCCAGACTGAGAAACCCTTCCACCACTACCCTCTGCCTTCTATGGGCAAGCCAATTCTGAATCCTCATTGCCAAGTCACCATTGATCCCATTCATCTTAATCTTCTGAATGAGCCTATCATGAGGGGCCTTGTCGAAAGCTTTACTAAATTCAATGTAAACAACATCCACTGCTCTACCCTTATCGATCTCCTTCATCACCTCCTCAAAAAATTCAATCATTAGTAAGACATGACCTGCCCTGTACAAAGCCATACTGACTGTCCCTAATTAGGCCATGCTTTTCCAAATGTGTGCAAATCCTAACCCTAAGAATCCTGTCCAATAGCTTTCCAACCACCAACATGAGACTCACCGGTCTATAGTTTCCTGGGTTATCTGTATTTCCCTTCAGGAACAGAGGATCAGCATTAGCTGCTCACCAGGCCTGGCAGCATCTGTGGAGAGAAATCAGGGTTAATGGTTCACAACTGGTGACCCTTCCTCTGCCACATAAATATCTTGTTTACAAGAGCAAGTCAGAGATTAGGAATACTGAGGCAAGTAACTTATCTGCTGACTCCCCAAAGCCTGCCCACCATCTACAAGGCACAAGTCAGGAGTGTGATGGAATACTCCCCACTTGCCTGGATGGGAGCAGCTCCAACAACACTCATGAAGGTCAACACTATCCAGGGCAAAGCAACCCACTTGATTGGCTCCACATCCACAAATATCCACTCCCTCCACCACTGACGCTCAGCAGCAGCAGTGCATGCCATCTACAGGATGCACTGCAGAATTTCACAGATGCTCCGTAGGTAGCACCTTCCAAATCCATGAATACTACCATCTGGAAAGACAAGAACAGTAGACACATGGGAACAACACCCCAGTTCCCTCCAAGCCACTCAGCGTTCCGACTTGGAAATGTATTGCTGTTCTTTCAGAGCCACTGACTGAAATCCTGGAACACCATCTCTAACAGCTGGGTGTATGTCCTGCAGCAGTTCAAGAAGACAGCTTACCACTACCTTCTCTTGGGCAATTAGCGATGCATCCTGGCTCACATCCTGTGTGTCAGATATAATCTACCCTCATTTCATTTCAAAGTGATATCTGAAATAACTCCACAGAAGCTAGTATCCCATCACCAAGTCACCCTTTATTTACATGTGGAAAGTCCTTGACACTGATCCAGCTCCCTCAGAGTGAGCAGGATGTCTGACTTTCCTGTTTATATCTGTCAGCCAGGACCCCCTGATTGGACCAGATTAATAGCCCCAAATAAGGAACTCATATTCTATGAGGTCTACCTGACTGACCTCATTGCAATCACTGCAATATCCTTGGAGATGATTGACTGATTTTATCATGTCACATTTGGTCTGTTCCACCGCCATGAGTGGGATTGGAATCTCTTGAATTGTGACTCTAAAAAGTTCTGTGCCTCTGGTCCTTCCTGCCAATACTGGACTGCTGGTGTCTACAGTAAAAGATTTCATGAAGCTATGATGAGTTTGTGCATTGGTACTACAATATGATACTGACAAGGTATGGAGTTAGTGACCTGTTATACACTTTGTAACAGTCACCCGGTCTCTCATAGGCTGAACAACGAGCAACTACTTGTTGAGTGGTTTTCATTTTGTTCATGAGCAATGCAGTGCATTTTAACACTAGCTGCTGTGCTGATTTTAGCTTTTGTGTGTGTTCCTGCCTCTATAAGGATTTATAATTCTATTCATTATGGAAACTTCTGATCTTTCGACAGCCCACAGGGCGTATAAGGCTAACAATACAGAAAACATGGTGACCTTCTGAAATTTACCTTCCTCTCAATGACTCTGAGCCTCACTAATGTGTCTGCATTTGTGTACCTTCCTGACACTTTCTTTCGAACCAGTGTTGCATTGTTGCATCATCTTTTAGCATTTGAGAGGAGGCCCTGATAATCAAGGACGGCTGAGAAAAGGACATTAGTGAGAAAGGATATTGGCTGAGAAGATCAGGAAATAAAATCAGCCTGGATGGAGATGAGCTATCACAGGAGTCAGAAAATGCTGGTGGAAATACTTTACGGGTCTCATCACTGCAATTGTGAAATTGAACAGTGCATTAAACTAGAAATTATTGGAGCATGTAACTTGGAGGCAAGGTAATGGTTATGGGTGACTTTAATCATCATATAACTTGGCCAGATCAAACTGGAAAATACAGTCTGAAACATGAGTTTGTAGAATGCTTTTGTGCCAATCAAAAGCAAGAATACTAACCTTAAAGAAAACAAATGTAATACTGCTATTCCAGAACTAGTTGCATCCCCAGTTAAGCTGTTCTAAGAAAGCTGCAGGTACATCTACCCAGCAATATGGAAAATTACCCAGATATGTCCTATCCACAAAAAGCAGAACAAGTCCAACCCACCCAATTGCCATCCTTTTGGCCTCTTCTCGATCATCAGCAAGGAGATGGAAGGGGTCATCAGCCAATTTAGCAGACGGCACTTGCTCAGCAATCACCAGCTCATTGATGCTCAGTTTATATTCCACTAGGGCCACCCAGTTCCTAATCTCACTGGAGCCATGGTTCAAATATAAACAAAACAGCTGAAGAAACTTGACACAATAGATAGTGAGAAATTGTTTGTACTGTTTGGGCAATCTGGAAAGCTGGGTCAAGCCCTAATATAAGGGATGATAATGCAGCATTTTCTTCACTCAATCAGTTGTGAATCTTTGAAATTTTCTACCCACAATGTTGTGGTTGTTCTATAGTTGAATAGATTTGAAGCTGGAAAATTGTAGTCTCCCAGAGAATCAAGGTCTTAGGGAGTAGGTACAAAAGGGGAATTGTAGGCAGTGATCAACCATGATCATGTCGAATGGCAGAGGAGTCCCAGTGGGCTATCTGGGCTAGGTTTGCTCCTACATCCTGTGCTCTTATGTTCATAAGGTAGAGACAAGCCTAACTGAATAGATGAAACCTAAAAACATCTATGGTTATAATGGCTAACAAACGCCTCCAATTTCTTTCTGTTCTGATTATGTTCCAATCTTAAAGAAGCAAATATTATCGCACATAACAAAGTATGAAACAAATGTAGAATGTTTTACTTTTAATGCATTCAATATTTCCTCATTGTTTGTATTTTGCAAAAAGAACTGTAAGGAGCCAAAGCTCAACAGTGATGCTTTTTCACTAAAACTCACTCAATTTCCTCTCCACATTGTTGAGTGTGACTGGTGAGGCAACAGCTTATTGTTACCAATGTCGCATGGTCATCGCTTCGGTCTCCGCTCCAGGGATTTGAAGACAGACTCAAGGCTGACAGCTCAGTGCAGCACTGAGAACCTCCTGCACTGTCAGGGGAACAGCCTTTTGGCTAAGATACCAAACACATTTCCTTGCTGTCTTCACAGGTAGATGTAAAGAATCCCATGGAGCCATAACAGAACAAACGTCAGAAAATTACCTTCTGTGTCCTGGTCAATATTTATCCATCAAGCAATTAAGAATGGCAGAGAATCTTGCCATTATAATATTTCTGTTTGTGGTTTGTTATGAATGAATTGGCTGTTAGCTTGCCCATTTATTAGATTGAATATAATTTGAAAATGTTTCATTATATTTTGGGATGTCTTTAGGTTGTGAAAGGTCCATGCTTCCTTTTAAAAACATCGAGGGACTGTTGCAAAGGAGAGCAGAGGATTCTGCTCCAGTATCCTACCAATATTTATCTCTCAACTAACATCACCAATCCAAGTTAGTTGGCCATTACCATATTGCACTTATTACAACCCACTGGCTTACTGGACACAAATTGGATGTCTTGTTTTTTAACATTATAACACTTCAAAATTACTTAATTAAATATAAAGGTCTTTGAGATGTTTTGAGGTTGTAATAAGTGCAATATGATGTGTTATGTCATATAGTCAGAGAATCAAAGAGCTGTACAGCATGGAAACAGAGCCTTCTGTTACTCATGTCTGGCTCTTATATTGTGGGAGCTAACTTAAGCATCACCATATCAAGTACAAATACTCTACAGGAAGCAAAGCCTATACCACAATGGCAGTTAACTATTACAATTCAAGTCACTCTTTCGTTCTTTGTCATAGACTCATAGAGTCACAGTCATACAGCATGGAAACAGACCCTTCAGTCCAAACAGCCAAACATAACCCCAAACTAAACTCCTCCCACGTGCCTGCTCTTGGCCCATAACTCTCCAAACCTTTCCTATTCATGTACCTAAGTGTCTTTTAAATGTTGGAATTAGACCTGTATCCATCACTTCCTCCGGAAATTCATTCCACACGCGAACCACCCTCTGTGTAAAAAATTTGCTCCTCCTGTCTTTTTAAAATCTCTCTCCTCTCACGTTATAGATGTGCCCCCTAGTCTTGAAATCCCCCACCCTAGGGAAAAGACACCTCTTATCAGCCCTATCTATACCCCTCATGATGATATTAACCTCTATAAGATCATCTCTGAATCTCCTACGTTCCAGTGAAAAATGTCCCAGCCTATCCAGCCTTTCTTTATAACCCAAACTTTCCATACCCAGCAGCACTGTGTAAATTTCTTTTGAATCCTCTCCAGCTTAATAATATCCTTCCTATAACAGGGCAACCAGAAATGGACGCAGTACTCCAGAAAGCACACTGATTATAATGGAATTCTTTCTTATCCAACGTATTTTTCATGTTCACTATTCTGTTCATTATTCTTTCAGACTAATTACCACCATTGTACTGACATTTACATCCTTAGGAAGGTTTGAATTTGTTCACATTGACTGCTGCATGTGCAGGATCGCACTGTTTTGCAGATAATGGATAAAATAACACGGTCTTTCACAAGGAAATGCTGTGTAACCGTAAATGTTCATGGTGGCTTCCCAGCTCGACATTTATTTGGACATTTTGATGTCACAAGTGTTCACCACAACACTGCACAATTGAAGATAACACAGCATGGAGCTGGAGGAAAGCAGCATCAGAGGAACGCTGACATTTCGGGTCAGGACCTTTCTTCAGAAACCTCCTTCAGAAAGCCTTCCCAACCCATAGATATTAATCTGCCAATGCTATCATAAAACCGTAAGGTATAGAAGCAGAATTCAGCCCATTGAGTCTACTCTGCCATTTAATTGTGGCTGATATGTTTCTCAACCCCATTCTCTTGCCTTCTCCCTGTAACTCTTGATCCCCTTACAAACCAAGAACTAATCTAATCCTGAGGAAGGGACACTGAACCTGAAAAGTTAACTCTGATTTGTCTCCACAGATGCTAGCAGACCTGCTGAGTTTTTGCAGTAATTTCTGTTTTTGTTTCCAGCATCTGCAGTTGTTTTGCTTTTTATTTAAGAACTAATCTATCTCTGTCTTAAAAACACTCAATGACATTAGCCTCCACAGCCCTCTGTGGCAATGAGTTCCCCAGATTCACCACCCTCTGGCTGAAGAAATTCCTCCTCATCTCAGCTGTAAATAGCTATGCCTTCACTCTGAGGCTGTGTCCTCAAATCCTATTCTCTCCAACTAGTGAAAACATCTTGTCCACGTCAACCCAATCCACGCCTTTCAGTATCCTGTAAGTTTCAATCAGATCCCCCATCATCTTTCTAAACTCCATCGAGTACAGTGTCAAATATGACATTGAAGGTACAATCTTACATAAAGGAAGCAGTGCAGACTTGATGAAGCAAGTTGGAAAAATTTAGCTTGTTCATATTATCAATCCATCGCCAACATTCTGCACCTCATAGGTTTCATTTTGTTTAGACTTGTGCAGTGCTTCAATCAACCAAGCTCTGGACTATCTCCAATACACAGTAACTTCCTCAAAACAAACTCTTGTCTGTTATTTTAATAAAGTTCCTGTTTATTTGAACATTATCACACATAGGAATTTCGTGTAATAGCATCTAGCAATATTGAAAATTAGAGGCAAATGAATTTTATTCCTCATTAAATAGCCTGTCAGTCTTGAATATCATAACCAGTGATGATTTGCTTAATTAAAACCAGCCTTTCCTTTAGAAACTCCACACCGAGCAGCTTTTAGCTATTATAATGCCACAGGCAATAGTGAGGATAAATACTAAATTGTTTTCACAAATTTTACCTTGTTATTTGGAAACCCCTTCCTTCTGTAATTTCACAGTGTAATTAAATGAAATGGGCTTTCTTGTCATGTCTACAGAATCTTTAATTGCCTTTGGATCAAGAACTAAACTTTTTGAAAAATTCAGTTTGTGTTTCTTAAAAATACATTCTTTAGATGTTGATGTTGCTAATAAAGCTAGCACTTCCTGCCCATCCTTAGTTTTGGTCATGGTTAGATTGTTTTACATGGCCATACACATCAGATGGTGGTTATAAGTCAACAACATTGTTGTAGGATTGGAGTCAATAGGGGCCAGAACAGGGCAGGATGCCAATTTCTCTTCCAATAGAATATTAATGAATCTGCTCCTTTTGCACATCAGTTCAACAGCTCCATGTTCACTGTTATCTAATCCAGTTTTTTTTTTAAAATGTTAGATTTATTGATTGACAGAATTAAGTTCATATAATCATGGTGGGATTTGAACTCAATGTCCCAGACATCCATTCCCAGGCTGTGTACAGAGACAGAGGAGAATTCCTGTCTGTGCAAACATGACCTTCAAAAAAGAAATTGCCTGGCTATCAGAATTTTGGCCCAAATAGATGTTCTGGGTGAGAAGTCGGGTGTGTGGGTGGAAGAATTGAAGGAGTTACCATGCTGGTTGAATGCCTAAGTTGGGTATCTGTTTCTGTGTCTGAAGTTCAAAATAAAGAATAAAATACGAAATATTTTTGCAAACCTCACCCCTCTACAAACATACGCCATGCTCCATCCCTGCTCCATCATGTGCCCACTTAACTCTATGGCCCCTCCAACCACTCCCATGGCCTTTTACATGCTGGTGCCACCTTAGTGCCTCTTCATGCTAATCCAAGCCCTCCTCCTACAACTCTTTGTCCTTGCAACCATGCCAACTCATGCTGTATCCATGCAAATAGAAACAAAATACTGCTGGAATAAACACAGAGCATGGTGGAGAAACTCAGCAGATCTGGCCATTCAGAAGAAGAGTCATACCAGGCTTGAAACATTAACTATGTTTCTCTCACCACAGATGCTGCCAGACCACCTGAATTTCTCCAGCATTCATTGTGTTTATTGCACACAGGATCCAGCATGGGTGGACTTCAGGCTGTATGCAGGGATAGGATAGAATGAAGTTAGATACAATAAACTATATCAAAAAAAAAGCTCATCCATAGACCACTTTTGGCTTCATTTATATTCCTTCAACTAAATAATCTCTTACAACATCATTTGATTCAAGTAACAATCCCTTATCACAGCACACATTGGAATTCATAGCCCCACATCAAAAGGTCCACCACTTCTAGTGGTTAATCAAAAATGAGAATTGGCAGGCACCCTGCTGTAATAAATACATAATTGTGAAATTATTCATCTTGCAGGAATACAACAATAGAAGCCCTCAATCTTATGTCAATACATAGAGTGAAAGAATTAAAGAGCAGGAATGTTTAAACGTATTAAACACATCTCTCTCTGACAGGTGATCTTGAGAGGTACTTTTTGACAGATCCTTTTGACAGTTTTGACAGTTGGTTTTGATAGGTCAGTTGACAGTTCCAATAAGCTTGACAATAATGAGCGTATGTACCTTTTATCCATTTTATGCCTTTTTTTTAGCAAATCCAAAGGGCAGCTTGCCTCCACCAGAAAATGTGTGCACATCCATTATTTTTATTCTTTGAACTCTACTGCCTGAACAGTCGCTTCTCCAGGTTAACTATTTAACTTCCGTCCCATGAGCTTTATTTTTAATTATGTTTCATTAACCTTTTCTCATGCAGAACCTCATTGACAGCCTTTTGGAAGCGCATACAGACTACATCAATAAACATTCCACTGTCTACTTCTTCAGTTACTTATTCAAAAAAAATTCAATAAGGTTTGTCAGACCTGAACTATCCTCTTTGAATCCACATTATTTCTCTTTAATCAGATCAAACATCTCTAAGTGCTCAGTTACTTCGTCTACTGACTGCCAGAGATGTTTGATTAATCTATGATTTCTAAATTATGCAATATATTTTTAATCTATATTGAATATCAAGTCAAATGCTGCTGAGCATTCAGACCAGTTCCAAAAGACGGTGAGATTTGCAAAAGTTGATGCGGTTTGAGCATTCATCTATTATCATTAGGCAGGGAAAGAATTTGCACACTTCCCTTAAGTGCATAGCAAGTGGAAGGATGAGAGGAAATCTTTCTGATCATTGAAAGGAACAGTCCGGTCAGTGAGAAGCAAATTGGCTAGGTAGAAGTAGACAGATGCATAATCATGGAAAAACGAGCACTCAATAAAAGCTTCAATTGATAACATGTCATTATAAATGGATAATTTGGCTAAATTTTAAATCTTGCTTCTCTACAATTCTGGACACAAAAATCATTTTACAATAAACCACTTGCTAAACTAGTGTTGGTACACTAAATTGAAGTACTCAGGAAATTTGACTGAGTTCTGAAGCATGTTATTTCATTTATTGGAATCTATTACTAAATGTCAAAATAATGGTATCAATATTATTGAAGAAATTCTACATGAACTTTGCTGGATCAGTCTTTTGCAATTTTCAGTTGGTTCAAATCCACACTGTAGTGGTTTTCCTAATTGTTTTCAATGTGCTAACAATTGAAATAGCGCAGGAAGTATGGATGTAGGCAGCCTTGTTATAGACATGATGCAAGAGCTGAATACCAGATAAAGAATCAAAATAACAGTTCTCCACATCAAGTACCTTCCAACTGCATAGAGCACTGTAGAGCTCCAGCAAAGTTCAAGGGGAAGATGCTTTAGTAATTGATACACACAGGAAAACACTCACTCAATGATTGATAGAGGCTAATAAAAACAAGCCTTCATGAAAGCAAAGTCCTAACACAAACATCTTCATAAATGATGAGCCTTCCATTGTAAAGATGCAGGACTACTTGCTAATGATATTTCTAGTCAACCCATTGTAGGGATATTATTACATACCTTCAAAGTTAGTAGGATTTGAACCCATGCCTGCTGATCCACAGGCAGGGACACTAACCACTGCACTACAAGACCCAGTTCCTTGGTGGCTGATCACTCACAGTGTACAATTGCATTCACGTAGTCTCTATAATTAGCAGTCAAGGTTAGTTCCTTCACAATTGTTAAACCCATGACTGAAACATGCAAATATTTTACAGTTGAGGGTCTTTATAGCTCCATGTATATAAGGGTGTGAATACAGAAACATTTGCAGATGAAGACATGGGTGGAAAGGGTTTGTAACTCCTGAATCACAGTATTATTTTGAAAGATGCATGCAGTCACGGGGGCAAGATGGTTATAAGTAGGAAGTATGTTTAAATAGTTCATTCTTGGGAGGTCTAGCTGAACCCTCAGACTTTATCTGACCTGGAAATCCCATCAAACATGTTTCAGGATTGAGAGGCCATGAATTCTCATTGAGTGACTGGCCTGATCAGTTCCTTTCATTTGTGAATAGAACTGAAAATTGTCAAATAATCAGTAAAGAGCACGTCCCTGACCCCAAGCTGGAAGGAAGGTCATTGATGAAGTAAGGGCACTACAGAGGCTCTGCAGTGATATCGTAGGGCTGTAATAACTGGGATCCAATTGTCACCTTCCCTTGATGATCCTTGACTTCAGACAATGAAATGTTTTGTTTCTTATCCAACACTGACAAGTGATGAAGGGTTAGTGTGGCAGGTCGATGGGTTGGGGGGGAGGAGGTGGCAGGTGAAGGGGGTGGAATTGCATGCCAGATGCTCTCTGGAGTGGGGGTAGAGGTAGTTAGGTCAGATCAGGGGCATTACAGGGAATGAGGAACAGTCAGGTGGGTTGGGGGGTGATCAGGTTCAGTCAGGTGAGAACTCATCAGGCCAGGAGGTAGTCAGGTGGTGATAGGTGTAGTCAGATTGGGTGAGGGTGTTGGAGTGGAGTTGGGTTGGGTTGAGGGTTATCTTGGTTATTGAGTGAGTTGGGGGGCAGGCATTATCAGAGTTTCAGGGAGGGCGTGGCTCAGGTATAGTTGGAGGTTTGGTGGTTGTAGGGATTAATTTGGATTCAGGCTAACTTACTTGTAATGGATTAGCACCTTGAGTTGATTTGGGAGGGTGTCCATGGGTGATTGTCACATTGGGAAGGGTAGTCAAGGAGTGATCAGGTGGTCAGTAGATACGTCAGTGAGTTGGGATGAATTGGGAGGTGACAGAGGGAGTCAGCATTGGGATACTGCTCACAATGTGGTCTCCTCTACAGCAGGGAAATGAAGCATACACTGGGTGATTGCTTCACAGAACACCTTCTGTCTGCAAAAAAGACCCTGCGTTTCCAGTTGCCTGCCACTTTAATGCATCACACTATTCACTGGCCAACATCTCTGTCTCAGGCTTGCTGCAGTGTTCCAGTGAAACTCAGCACAAGCTGGAAGAAGAGTACAGCATTTTCTGCTTAGGAATTCTTCAGCCTCCTGGACTTAATATTGAGTTCAACAATTTTAAGGCGTGTGGCACCTTCTCCCATGTCCTTTCCCCAACACCCACACACCAGGTCTTGTTATCAGAGATAGTAGGAACTGCAGATGCTGGAGAATCTGAGATAACAAGGTGTAGAGCTGGATGAACACAGCAGGCCAAGCAGCATCATAGGAGCAGGAAGGCTGACGTTTCGGGCCTAGACCCTTCATCAGAAGACCTAGACCCTTCTACACCTTGTTATCTCAGGCCTTGTTATCACATGGTCTGCTATTACACCCAACGCATTGTTACCCACTAATAGTCCCCATTAACAGCTATTCATTCTCCTGGACTGACCGTTACGCACTCCTTTGTTTGCCCAACTGTTCTCTCTCTTTGGGCTCTATCTCCATCTATTGTTTACTTCTTACTCCCTCCCTCCACCCTATCTTCTGCATAAAATCCATTTCTTTCGTAGCTATCATCAGTTTTAAGGAAGCATCACCGGACCCAAAACATTAACTCTGATTTCTCTCCACAGATGCTGCCAGATCTGCTGAGCTTTTCCAGCAATAGCATCTTATTGTTGTTTTTGGGGAAGTTGCTAGATCAGGAGCTGTGGGAAAGGTCACCATAATCTCTGTCCGAAATGGGAGATTCTTTGTTTTAAGCTGTGTCCTCATTTCTAGTTTCCTTGCCAGATGAAACATCCATTTGACATCTACCCCACCCACTCCCCTCAGAATCTAAGATGCTTCAGTTAGAATGCCAACTTCCAGGTCTAACACCAAAGTTAGACCTTTGCTGTATTTTGAATAGTTTCAATAATGAAAAGATAAAAGAATCCAAGCATGACCTCAATTTCAATACTTCTCTGCTAATTTCTACAGTGAAGGCTTAAATTTGGCACAGCTGTTAAGCTTATTTGAATAACAATTATGGCTATAGGTGTCAGTTTGTAAGAGTGCCCTTGAAAACTGTCACCTTTCATCAACCAAAAAATGTTTCCCCTTAGGCATCATTTAGATATTTCAATAAAGCTAGAAAGTGTTTGATTGCTGAGAGTTACAGCACAATTCCAAAATGCCTGCATACCTATGTAAATAAAGGCCATTTCCTTTACATTGGGCCAGGATGCCCAATGCCCACTTTTCTCTTCTGCCATCCCTGAAGCTGTCTGGAATGGAATGGCAGAGGTGAGGATAATCTGCCTTTGCAGTACTGTTGCACAGTGATAGATCTGCACAGAAGACAGATGATTTGGGCGTTATTTTCAGTGTAAATGAGTCTAAGTCATCACAATCCAACTGGATTTGGGGGAGTTATGGAAACTGACAGAAGTTGGAGAAAGAACAATTTAATTAAGCCGAGCTGTGATTCAGCAAAAATCCTTTGATGACTGTGTGTCAGGGCAGTGAGAAGCATTCTAGGTGTTTTTGTGGTTCAGAAGCAATATTCTCCCCCAAACAAAATAGGGTAGGATTCCCAAATCTACAGCCCCTTGAATGTCAATGGATACACAGGAAAGGCTCAGGCAAAGAAAGAAATGTCTGTAACATGTTGAGAGCCCAATATATTAGAAAGCCTTGAGATTATAGGAAGTATGGTGATGAAAATAGAAGGAGTTCAGAAAAGCAATGAAAGTGCATAAAAAAATCAGTGAATAAAATCAAGGCAAACCCAAAGATGTTTTATAAATACATCAGGAGTAAGATGACATGTAAGGATAGACTGAGATAACAAACTGCAGATGCTGGAAAATCTGAGATAACAAGGTGTAGAGCTGGATGAACACAGCAGGCCAAGCAGCATCATAGGAATAGGAAGGCTGACGTTTTGGGCCTAGACCCTTCTTCAGAAATGG
>NC_063337.1:105704465-105721893 GCF_021869965.1 Rhincodon typus | reverse complement strand
TGGAACTCTCATATTCCTCACCCATTGTCGCTCTTTCCATGTTCTTTTCTGCACCCAGCATGTACCTTTCATTTTTCTGTCTGTGCTCCTCTGCATTAAAGTCTGTATTCCCTTATTCCTAACACCTTCTTTGCCTTCTCTACACTTTTCAGCATGAGTCCACATCACGTGTAACCTCCAACATGTTACTAACTTTTCTGCTACATCTGTCATTGCATCTCACCTATGATCTGACCCAAAAGGCTAATTCCTTGACTGACATTGATGATATTGATAATAACCAACACCATTGTCCTTTTTGTTGATTCAATTGCACAGACAAGAAACAGATGCCACAACAACAATGAAAAGGAGTAGTGGTTCTCCGTGATGTGAAGATTTACACAAGTCAGAAGCCAATGGTTTGGGTGAATAATGGGCGTAAATAATTAATAAAAGCCGTTTTATGCTCACAATGGGTTTGCATTTATATTATATAATAATCTTGCATCACAAGAAACATTTACAATTAAAATCGCACAAACAAGTGGATGTAAATTATTTGGAACAACTGCCTATTTGCTGACATCATATTTAGCTTCCCAGGCTACCCCAAAGGTAAATACCAGTTTTGAAATATTGCCTCCATTTTGAAAGTATAAAGGCAACAAGACTAAGTATAAAATTAGTCTAACTTTATGACTTACTGGTAATGATTAACACAAGATCAATATGTAGAGCAACAAAGCATTTCCAATAACACATACACACAACATAAATAGTATTACAATCCCCTGAGAGATCAATAGCATTAAAAAAGAAACAAACTACCAACTGAAATGATAGGACAAAATGTCACATTTCAAGATTTTTACTGCAACACACAGCAAATACTATTGTGCAGGCAACTTGTATCACAGAAGAGATCATTTACTTTTAACATAACCAAAAAAATCTACTTTACATCTTCATACAGTCCCTTAAGCCAACAATCAATTCTCCCAGTGTGAAGTCATTCTTCACTGTTTCTTTCCTTTCCCAGCCTGATCATTTTTAGTCCCAGAACAATGTAACACGGTGATTTTTTTTTAAAAACCTTATGTATGCTAGGTAACTGCTCCAGCCTAGTTTCAAATCCTCAAGCATTTGGTCTTTTCAATCCAAATGCAAGCTCCCAATCACATTTCCGTGCAGTGAACCAGAGACTCTTAGCTTCTAGCTGCACCCCCTCTCTCTCAGATCCTGGCATACAGCCAGTGTCTGAGAATTTCAGGAATATCTTAGAAACCTTTACACTCTCAAAGCCTATCACTATATCAAAATTCATAACATGGGTCTTGTGCCAAAGTAAAAATGCTGATTTTCCAACCTCAAGACTACAACCATGCAAGCTGTTCATTTACCCCCAAGCTAAATGCATAATTGTTTATAAACCAACATTTTTAACACCATCTTAGGATTTTGAAGGCTAGCAGTTGAACCATTGTAAAGACTGATGATGCAGTCTTTATCTCTGTGTGAATATCTTGAACCTTCTCTCCTAATGTACATTCCTGATGTATAATCTTGTAAATTTCATTACTGCAACAACAGAGGCCACAAAATAAAAATTCAAATGTATACCCACCCAAAATTCCTCCCGAAGTGGTTTAATGTTACTTAGAAGAACTTCTTCATAGTTCCCATAGTCTCTGAACACAACAACTGCTGTTGCTCCTGAAGGATGAAGGGCCTGAATGACCGCCCGATAAAACTGCAAATTGAATTCAACAAAATTAGGAAAAACCTAGCTGCATGGGTAATAAAATTATAGCTGCATGCCTCAAATGAAATTTAGACCAAATCACGCCAGTCAATAACAGGACATTTCAACTCTATGGAACTGTCAGGTCATTACAATCAAAGCATTTTTAAAATCCATAAATATATGAAGAACTGCAATTCAAAATCCAGTACCATTGGACTTTTAGATCAGAGATAGTAGGATTTTTTTTTTATTAAGTTCTAAAATTTAACAGAAAAGACAAAAGAAAAAAAAGAAAATTTTCATTCATACACTGTTGCATGATGCACAACTAAAAAAATGGTTTATTTCAGGGGGTTAACTTTATTATTTATCTTTTACAAGAATAAAGTACTTCAAATAAGAATTTATGCATCAACATAAAGGATCAGTTTAAGAGACTAAACACTCAAAATGACAAAAATCAAAATACACCAAGGAGCTTTACAATTTGAGCTTGTGTGAATATGGAGAAAAGGAATACTGAATACAGTTCCAGTATAGATCTAACAAGATACTTCAGAGCATGCAATCTTTAAAGCCCCTTTAATATTTGTTGTTGGATCTGCTGCTCAACAATGATTTTTAGTAGGTGCAGGATCACAAGTATCACAAGTATCCTTGTCCTGTAATACCCAATTGTTATTGCGATAAATTAAGGAAAAAGTGCTTGAGACTTTCAACAAGAATACGGGAAAAAGGTGCACATAGGAAAATGCACTTATTTTGCTCAATGAGGGGTTGATGAGAGATCAGACGACTGAAGCCGGGGGCAAAGAGATTGCCCTATCACTCATTTTTCTGTGCATCTGTTCAGGAGAACACTAGCTTTAAGACATGCTTCTCCTAGTAAGGGGACAGAATATAAATTTGAGAGTGACCATTCAGGACAGGTTCCCAAAGGTGATGGCATTGTAGGTCTTTCATTTGAAGGGTAAACAGTATCTTCAAAGTTATTTTATCGATGGAAAATGTTTGGCAGTTTCACTTTTAAGTTGGATGAGACTATCAGCTTCAATGCACTTTGCCACCCTAAAGGAGATGGTGGCAGTAATATAGTTCATACATCATTGAAGAACCAAGGATATATTTCCACGGTTTTTGCAGAACGTGTAAATGATCACACGATGATGATTCTACAAAGTTAACAATGTTAAGGTTGTACATCTTTATTGTATTAGTGGCATAGCATCACATCAGAAGCAGGAGTAGAACAGAGTGAGTAAGAGATGGAAGTTCTTCATAGATACATAGAAAACGTACGAGAGAGGAGTTGGTCATTCAATCCATCCCATCTGTACTTTTAAAAAAAATTCGTTATCCAAGTTCATCCGGCTTTCTACCACTTTGCCCATAGTTCTGCAAACCCAAGGGTTATTAAATAGAATGAGGGGTTCTTGCCTCACAGCCTTTCAGGCAGGGAGCTCCAGACCTCCATCTGGGTGAAAAAAAACACTTCAGGTATTTATATTCCTCACTGCTGAGGAAAACAGGTCCTTTATGTCCTTATGATGTAGACTCTTCAATTTCACACACCTCACTAAAATCATCCCTCAGCCTACTTTTAGCTGCAGCTTAGTTGATAGCACATTTGCCTCAGTCAAAAAGTTGAGGTTTCAACTTCAGGATTTGAGCATAAAAATCAAAGTGTGGGACTGGGAGACGACATTGTCAGAATTGTCGTCTTTGAGGTTAAAACCATCTATCTTCTTGTGAGCATAAAATAACCTATAGGACTATTTCAGAAAAAAGTGCAGGAGGAAATCTTTGGTACACTGATCAATACTTTTCCTTCAATTAATATTACAAAAACAAATTTGGATTACTAGCATATTGCAGTTTGCAGGTATTTTCTGTGTGCAAATTCACGATCACATTTACTACATCACGTGCTTATTGGCTGTAAACTACTCTGGAATGACCAATGGTGGTCAGTCACTCGGAGATAACACTAGCTGCTAAGGGTGTAAACCCAAAACATCGTCTTTTCAGTACTTCACAGTAAACAGAGGTTATAAAGGTTGTCGCTTACAGCTAAACTTCCTCATTCTGGCAACATTCTCAAAAATCTATACAATATTCTATCTTGTAAAATAGATCTTTCGAGCAATGCACTGTCCAAAACTCCAGCTGCAGTCTCACTTACATTTTATATGTTTCTAACATCTTCTCCATGCCCCTGTATTCTATGCTAGGACTTCCTAAATGATGGTTCGTAATCCTTAGTGGGGGCCACAACGAGGTTTAAGGGTACTGAACGCCGATGAAGCAATGGTTTTCTGGACCTCAGACAGATTTCAGACAGCTGTGATGCTCTGATTAATCTCCCCTTTTTTTGTTAGTGTTTGTGGCTAATGGATTCCAGTGCTGCGGCAAAAATGTCTGTAAAGACATTGGTGGTTTTTGTTTGGAGGAAGCAGCCTGCCTTTTCATCACTGAAGTTGATGACTTAACATGATGTTTTCTATCCACTTCAAAGTTCAACTGTATCCCTTTGGTTCATAAGAACATCAAGAAGCCCTTTCATCAACGTAAACAAAATTACAACACATGGGATTGCACCATATTGACATGGAGTGAGAACTGGTTAATAGACAGAAAACAGAATAGTTCATTTGCAGGTTTGTAGCCTGTTAGTAGTAAGCTCACAACAAGGATCAGTGCTTTTTGCCTCAGCCACTCACAAAACATTCCAGTGATGTGGGTATGGAAATCATATGTAACATTTCCTAGTTTGCAGATGTCAAGAATTTTGTGTGGCAAGGAGAGTCAGAAGGATGACGCAAGGACACTTCAAAATTAGCAGATGGAATACAATTCAGAGGAGTGAGAGGTGGTCTACTTTGGTAGAAGACACATAAATACAGAGTATTTCTTAAATGGCAAGAGGCCGACAAGTGTTGAACTTGAAAGGGATTTGAATATTCTCAAAGGTCACAAAGTTAAAGTGCAGATACAGCAAGCAATTAAGGTGGCAAACTGTATATAAGACTTTATTACAAGAGGATTCGAGCACAGGAGTAAAGATTATAGTTTATAATTGTATAGAGCCTTGGTGAAGTCACAGCTGGCGTGTTACGTGCAGTTCTGCTTTCCTTACTTACACAAGGCATATACTTGTCCTTGAGGGAATGCAACACATGTTCACTAAACTAATTCCTGGGATGACAAGACTGTCCTACGACGAAAGATTAGGTAGACTTTTCCTATATTTTGTTTTAATTAGAGGTGATCTCAATCAAACAAAATTCTTACAGGGTAAAAATCAAAAAAGGGTAGAAGAAGAAATTATGTTTTCCCTGACTTTGTAGTGGGGTGCAAGATCAAGGGAACAGAGTCTCAGATGAATGAGCAGGTCAGTTAGAACTAAGAGGAAGTGGCATTTCTTTACACATAGGGTTGTGAATCTTTATAGCTGTGGAGGCTCAAGTGTTGTGTGTGTTAAAGACAATAACAGACAGGTTTCTACATATCACGAAACATTATTGGATATGAGCCAGTATAAAATATTTAAGTAGATTTGCCATTACATATAGTTGGAGAACATCTTAAATGGGCTGAATGGCCTACACCTGCTCCCATTTCTTCTGTTCTTATGAACCAAAGGGATACAGTCAAACTACAACCTGGATAGAAAATATCATATTAAGTCATCAACTACAGAATGGATAAATCTGACAGGGAATTAGCCAGCTATAAAAAAAATACAAAAAAATTGAAAAAAAAACAAAACAAAAAAAGGAACTACTGCTTTCAACTACTGCTTGTTGGAAACGTTGACAATAATTGGTGCATTAGACTTTCACTGTAGCACATTCATTTGCATTGTATTCTGACATAGGAAGGAAGACTTCAGTAATTTGCATTTTAGGTCCTGATTGAGGACTGAGATAGTTTCATCCTGTTGTTAATGGATATGAGACCAAAGCAGAAATGTCCCAATGATTTGTCACCACTTTGTCTTTCAAGCGCTATGATAGAACAATAAAAAGTCTAACAATACAATATAACGTGTTTTCCTCAGGCACACCGATGGGGCAAAATAAAGAAACTTTTACCTTGCAGTGAATGGTGTTACATCTGACTTGGAAACACTCAATACTGACATTCAGCACCTAAAATGGTTTGTTTCCATTTCCCGTTGCCCTTGAAATTTACAGCAATTATGTCAAGTCCAAGATAACCAATCTTACCTTGTTATCTTCCCAATAAAGAGCTAAGCACTGATCCCCTGGTCTCCAATCACTAAACTGTGATTTATTTGACACTGCTGAAGAAGGGTAATCAGTCTCATACGGTTTTTCCCACGTTCTTTCTGGTTTAATTGGTCCGGTTCTTTTCTTTGATCCGGAATCATAAATCCCATTATTGCTCTGAGAATATTCAGTAAACTTTGACTGGCTAGGCTCTGTTAATTTTATAGGTCCTGTTCTTTTCCTCAGAAAGGAATCTTCTAATTGTCCATTAGATATGTTACATGCATCAACAATTCGTGTAGAGGTGGTGTCAACGTGCAAATTCAAGTCTCTTGAGGTTTTCACATTTCCAGAGATCCCACTACCAATTACTTGAGATAGTTCGATACCTTTCCGGTCATTGAAAGTACTATAATTATGCCTCTGGTTTTCAAATTTTCCTCGCTGCTGACCACTGTTATCCAATTGTTCTTTTTTACTCTGGCTACCTTTAAATTCCAGCGAACCTAGACCATCTCCTAGTTTATTTATTTGGCTTTCTCCTTTAGTCTTTCTAGCCGACTCATTAACCAAGTGAAAAATTTGTTGCTCATAGTCTCTTAGCCTTTCACTACCAGGGTAATGCTTGCCACCTCTTCTTCCATCATCTACCCATTGGTTAGATCCGGTTGAATTGTGTCTTTCAGGACCTCTGCCCCGCTGTGGACCATGGTTCTCCAAAGCTTGTCTGGCAATTACATTCTCCCTTTGAAAGCGAGGTGGTCTGTCGTGTTTTTGTGGCCGATCATTATTCCAAGGGGCATTCTTCTGCTGAAAGCCCTTCACAGCAATACTTTTGTCAGTGCTCGAGTGATGTGGAAGCTGCGTTTTTGACTCTAAGAAAACAAATGCAAAAAATAAAATAAGACTCAGTTTTGTTTCACTTCCAATCATTTTTGTACTGTATAAACAAACAAGGTGGAGAATATATCTCAGAGATGATGCACATTTTCAGGAATCTCACACTAACTCTTCCCAAAGTACATAGAATGTTAAACATCCGACTTTATTATGCTACACGAGATTTCACATTTTAACGTAGCAAAGACGAAAGTGTAGTCTAGCTAATTTAAGAAGTCATCCACAAGTTAAACTTCACTGAATGTATTCAGCATCACATATAGATACGGTGGTTAAGAAGGCATTTAGCACACTTGCCATCATTGCTCAGACCTTTGAGTATACACATTGGTATGTTATGATGTTCAGGTTGTACAGGACATTGTTAAGGCCTCTTCTGGAGTAGAATGTCCAGTTCTCGTCACCCTATTATAGGAAGGATATTAGCTGCAGAGTTCAGAAGAGATTAACCAGGATGTTGCCAGGAATGGAGGGTTTGAGTTATATGGAGAGGCTGGAACTTTTTTCACTGGTGCATAGGAGGTTGAGGAGTCTCCTTAGAAGTTTATGAAATTATGAGGGGTACAGGTAAGGTCAATGACAGGTGTCTTTTCCCTAAGGTGGGAGATTTCAAGACTAGGGGACATATTTTTAAGAAGAGAGGAGAAAGATTTAAAGACACACGAGGGGCAAGTTTATTTTTAAAACAGAGTGGTTCGTGTGTGGAATGAATTTCCAGAGGAACTGTAGGATGCACGTGCAGTTATAACAGTTAAAAGTCATTTAGATAAGGCCATGAATAAGAAATGTTTGGAAGGATATGGGCCAATTGTAGGGAGGTGGGACTAGTTTAGTTTGGGATTATGGTTGGCATGGACTGGTCGGACCAAAGTGTCAGTTTCTGTGCCATATGACTCTCATTCTACCAAGTTACACATTCTTCACCTTCAGACAAAGGTGAGTGCCTTCCATTGGCCTCGAGACCTTGCACTGGAAGTTACTTCCTAATGCATCAGATTCTCTCCTTTCTAAAACCCTTCTCAAAACCTACATCTCTATTCATACTCCTAAAATGTTCTTCTACAGCTCATCAGCCATTATTGTTTGATTATATCTTTGCAAACCTTGCTGGGACATTTTTCTAGAGGGTGCTAATAACTGCAAAATTACTTTAGTTAATGGGCATTATTTTCATGTTTGGTACACCAGCTGAAGCCAAGTTTATCAACTGTCAAGATCTTGCATCAACGCATGTCTGAACGCCATGGAGTAAAAGGGACAGCATGGATATAAAGTTGTCGAAGTGACAGGAAACAGAGTGGTAGCATGTGGTTTTTGTTTTGAATTTAGAAATGATATACAGTGGGTTTTCCAAGAGTCAGTACTGGGACCACTGCTTTGCACATTGTAAATGACTTAGTCTGTTGTATAGTGCCCAAATTCAAAATTTGGAAACATAATTTGGGAGCACAGTGAACAGAGGAGAATATGCACAAGCCGCTGGAATGGGAAGACATGGCAGAAGGAATTAAACACACAAAAGTGCAAAGTGATGCATTTTTGCAGAAAGAATGAGAAGAGGCTGTTTAAAATAAATTCTAAAGAAGATCCAAGAACAGAAGTTCCTGGAGATACATGTGACACAAGTGGAGGCAAGAAAATCAAGGTGAACCTTTATAAAGCAGTCTGAACTCGAGTACAATGTTGACTGTTGAGCAGTGAATTTCAAGCAGGTTGTGAAGTAATTGGAAAGGATGCAAGAAAGATTTATTAGAATGATTTCAGGAATAAGAAACTTCAGTTACATGGAGAGACTAAAGAAGTTAGGGTTGATCTTCTTGAAGAAAAGGGGGTTTGATGGCGATATTCAAGATCATGAGGGGTCTGAACTGAATAGATGGGGACAAACTATTCTGATTGTTATGTATAGATAATAAAGACTTTTTAACCTCAGTTCATCCACTTCAATAAACAGGTCACTGTTCCGCCACAACAGCAATCTGATGATGATTTCTGAAATTATCCTAATACTCCAACTCAGAAGACCAGCAAATCTGTCAAATGCTGGATAAATAATTTCATGACATCAGCTTGAAGTCAGGTCCACTCATCCTCCTTTTGCATCTGAAGTCTTTGAGCAAACTCGTTTGTCCATAACACGAGTGATCATATATGCCTCAACAATATCATCCCTGTTGTCTTCTTTCAGTTTTCTTTACACTAGAGTTCAAACACTAACATCAGTCTTCTGGTTCTTCTGTAAATGAACTACTTCCAAAGTTGCACTAACTCCCTGTATATCGGGAAATAGAACTGGGCACTATATTCGAGGTAGGTCTATTATTTGCAGCATTTATTTAAGAATCTAAGAAACTTCACAGGAGAAATTACCAATGAATTTAAAATGAAAAATCACTGAAAATCTTCCACCATAATATTCTTAATATTAAACTATACACTACTAAAAATATTTTAAGGACAAATGCACATTCGTATCATGACATTTTTATATTACAAATGTACAACTTTTTGAAAACAAGTCATAGAATCCCTACAACATGGAAGCAGGCCATTTGGCCCATCAAGTCCACTCCGAACCTCCAAACAGCATCATACCCAGACCCACCCTCACCCCCTACCCTATTCCTGTAACCCTGCATTCCCCATGGTTAATCAAACTAACCTACACATCCCTGGACACTGAGTAATTTAGCATGGCCAATCCACCTAATGTGTACATTTCTGGATGGTGGAAGGAAACCCACTGAGGCACAGTGTGAAAGTGAAAGTGAAAGTGAAAGTGAGAGAGCAAGAGTGCATACGCATGCGTGTGGGTGAGTGTGTGCGCGTGAGAGAATGTATAGTGTGGTGGGGTCACCTGTACTGCAACATGAACCCAAGATCCCAGTCAGACCATCCTCATAGGTACCAAACTTGGCCTCAGCTGGGATCTTGGGTCCATGTTGCACTGCAGAAGACCCCACCACACTATACATTCTCGTGCGTGCGCACACGTTCTCTCTCTCACACACACGCATCTATGGGGCGCAGATACATTCTATTTTGTTCAAAAAGCACACAATTTATAGACAGTGAATGTGGCATTTTATAAATTCCTACTTTAGAAGCAAAACCAGTCTGACTCCAAACCAAAACAAACAGATTCTAAACAAAGCCTCACACCTAACACTGATAAAACCTTTAGTTCTCTCAGGACAGCAACTTGAAAGAATTTGGGGATTTACATATACGTATTAATCAATTAAAACCTTCCAACTGATTAAAGAGTTAACAGCATCTTAGGTTTGTTTAATACATCCTGCTACGTGCTGTCACTCTTTGATATTGTACTTACAAATTCTGTGTCTGATACTACCTCTCACTAACACCTGGAGGAGGGAGGCTCCAAAAGCTGGTGTTTTCAAATAAATCTGTTGGACTATAACCTGGTGTCATGTGATTTCTAAACTCAGTTAAGTGAATAAGATTGAAAAAACTGGGGTCATAACTTTGGAGAAAAGGCGGCTGATTGGAAGTTTGATACAGATGTCCAAAATCATGAGTTAAGACAGAATTGAGAGAAACTGACCCCTTGGCAGAAGGATCAACAACTAGAAAGTGCAGTCTGACAAAAAATTGAAAAATCAGTATGGGGTTAAATGGGTACAATCTGCAATGTACTGTGTGAAAAGGTAAAGATAGATATAGTTGAGTCAGATGAACTAAATTGCTTTGAGAGAGATCTGGCACAGATAACAGCAGCCAAATAGCTTCTTTTTGTGATGTAACTATTTTATAGTACCACGCATACCTTGGACCAACAATTTGGACACAGGAATCCCTGGCAAAACTGCATCAATACAAAGACCTCTTTGTACACAACACGACTAGAAATTTTAAAATCATAACCTTAATAGTTGAGCATCAAAGACAGAAACATAAGCACATACAAGTTAGGGATAGCAAGAGTGGGCCAATGATTCTGTTCTGCTGTTAAATCAGATTATGGCTGATCCAATTCTGGATCCTACTTTGCTGCTTATCGTTTCTACCTTTCAAAGTCCTATTTAGTTTAGTTTATGGGGAGGAAGTGATGCAGTAGTAATGTCACTGAACTAGTAATCCAGAGCACCAAGCTAGTGTTTGGAATTTGAAATTTAAAAAACTCTGCAATCAAAGGCTCGCTTAGGAGTGATCATAACCACTTTAGATTATCTTCGGGAGGGTTTAAACTAATTCAACAGGGGGGTGGGAACCTGAATTGTAGCTCCAGTGTACAGGAGGTTGAGAGTAGTGAGGCCATAAATAAGGTTTCAAGGTCACAGGAGTGTCCCGGCAGGCAGGAAGGTGGTTTGAAGTGTGTCTACTTCAATGCCAGGAGCATCCGGAATAAGGTGGGTGAACTTGCAGCATGGGTTGGTACCTGGGACTTCGATGTTGTGGCCATTTCGGAGACATGGATAGAGCAGGGACAGGAACGGTTGTTGCAGGTTCCGGGGTTTAGATGTTTCAGTAAGATCAGGGAAGGTGGTAAAAGAGGCGGAGGTGTGGCAATGTTAGTCAAGGACAGTATTACGGTGGCAGAAAGGACATTTGATGACAACTTGTCTACTGAGGTAGTATGGGCTGAGGTTAGAACCAGGAAAGGAGAGGTCACCCTGTTGGGAGTTTTCTATAGGCCTCCGAAAAGTTCCAGAGATGTAGAGGAAAAGATTGCAAAGATGATTCTGGATAGGAGCGAAAGTAACAGGGTAGTTGTTATGGGGGACTTTAACTTTCTAAATATTGAATGGAAACACTATAGTTCGAGTACTTCAGATGGATCAGTTTTTGTCCAATGTGTGCAGGAGGGTTTCCTGACACAGCATGTAGATAGGCCAACAAGAGGCGAGGCCACATTGGATTTGGTACTGGGTAATGAACCAGGCCAGGTATTAGATTTGGAGGTAGGTGAGCACTTTGGTGATAGTGACCACAATTCGGTTACGTTTACTTTAGCGATGGAAAGGCATCAGTATATAACTCAGGGCAAGAGTTATAGCTGGGGGAAAGGCAATTATGAGGCAATTAGGCAAGATTTAGGATGCATAGGATGGAGAAGGAAACTGCAGGGGCTGGGCACAATTGAAATGTGGAGCTTGTTCAAGGAACAGCTACTGCGTGTCCTTGAGAAGTATGTACCTGTCAGGCAGGGAGGAAGTGGTCGAGCGAGGGAACCGTGGTTTACTAAAGAAGTTGAATCTCTTGTCAAGAGGAAGAAGGAGGCTTATGTAGAGATGAGGCGTGAAGGCTCAGTTAGGGCGCTTGAGAGTTACAAGTTAGCCAGGAAGGACCTAAAGAGAGAGCTAAGAAGAGCCAGGAGGGGACATGAGAAGTCTTTAGCAGGCAGGATCAAGGAAAACCCTAAAGCTTTCTATAGGTATGTCAGGAATAAAAGAACGACTAGAGTAAGATTGGGGCCGGTCAAGGACAGTAGTGGGAAGTTGTGCGTGGAGTCCGAAGAGATAGGAGAGGTGCTAAATGAATATTTTTCGTCAGTATTCACGCAGGCAAAAGACAATGTAGTCGAGGAGAATACTGAGATACAGTCTATTAGACTAGATGGAATTGAGGTTCATAAGGAGGAGGTGTTAGCAATTCTGGAAGGTGTGAAAATAGATAAGTCCCCTGGGCCGGATGGGATTTATTCTAGGATTCTCTGGGAAGCTAGAGAGGAGATTGCAGAGCCTTTGGCTTTGATCTTTATGTCGTCATTGTCTTCAGGAATAGTGCCAGAAGACTGGAGACTAGCAAATGTTGTCCCCTTGTTCAAGAAGGGGAGTAGAGACAACCCTGGTAATTATAGACCAGTGAGCCTTACTTCGGTTGTGGGTAAAGTGTTGGAAAGGATTATAAGAGATAGGATTTATAATCATCCAGAAAGGAATAATTTGATTAGGGATAGTCAACACGGTTTTGTGAAGGGTAGGTCGTGCCTCACAAACCTTATTGAGTTCTTCGAGAAGGTGACCAAACAGGTGGATGAGGGTAAAGCGGTTGATGTGGTGTATTTGGATTTCAGTAAAGCGTTTGATAAGGTTCCCCATGGTAGGCTATTGCAGAAAATACAGAGGCATGGGATTGAGGGTGATTTAGCGGTTTGGATCAGAAATTGGCGAGCTGTAAGAAGACAGAGGGTGGTGGTTGATGGGAAATGTTCATCCTGGAGTTCAGTTACTAGTGGTGTACCTCATGGATCTGTTTTGGGGCCACTGCTGTTTGTCATTTTTATAAATGACCTGGATGAGGGCGTAGAAGGATGGGTTAGTACATTTGCGGATGACACCAAAGTTGGTGGAGTTGTGGATAGTGCGGAAGGATGTTGCAGGTTACAGAGGGACATAGATAAGCTGCAGAGCTGGGCTGAGAGGTGGCAAATGGAGTTTAATGCGGAAAAGCGTGAGGTGATTCACTTTGGAAGGAATAACGGGAATACAGAGTACTGGGCTAATGGTAAGATTCTTGGTAGTGTGGATGAGCAGAAAGATCTCGGTGTCCATGTGCATAGATCACTGAAAGTTGGCACCCAGGTTGATAGCGTTGTTAAGAAGGCGTACGGTGTGTTAGGTTTTATTGGTAGAGGGATTGAGTTTCGGAGCCATGAGGTCACGGTGCAGCTGTACAAAACTCTGGTGCAGCCGCACGTGGAGTATTGCGTACAGTTCTGGTCACCGCATTATAGGAAGGATGTGGAAGCATTGGAAAGGGTGCAGAGGAGATTTACCAGGATGTTGCCTGGTATAGAGGGAAGGTCTTATGAGGAAAGGCCGAGGGTCTTGAGGCTGTTTTCGTTAGAGAGAAGAAGGTTAAGAGGTGACTTGATAGAGACATACAAGATGATCAGAGGATTAGATAGGGTGGACAGTGGGAGCCTTTTTCCTCGGATGGTGATGGCTAGCACGAGGGGACATAGCTTTAAATTGAGGGGTGATAGATATAGGACAGATGTCAGAGGTAGGTTCTTTACTCAGAGAGTAGTAAGGGCGTGGAATGCCCTGCCTGCAAAAATAGTAGACTCGCCCACTTTAAGGGCATTTAAATGGTCATTGGATAAACATATGGATGATAATGGAATAGTTTAGGTTAGATGGGCTTCAGATTGGTTTCACAGGTCGGCACAACATCGAGGGCCGAAGGGTCTGTACTGCGTTGTAATGTTCTATGTTCTATGTTCTATCACAAAAACCCATCTGGTTCACTAAAACCCTTCAGACAAAGAAATCTGCCTTTCTTAACTGATCTTGCCTGCATACGACACCACAGCCACATCATTATGGTTCATTCTACTGCCCTCTGGGCAATTAGGGATGGGTAGTAAATGTTGGCCAAGCCAGATATACCCACATTCTATGAATGTTTTGGGTCCGGTGACCCCTTTGTCAGAACTGATGGTAGCTAGGAAAATGTTGGTTTATATGCGTAATGATCTGGCTAAGAGAATGAATAACTGTTTAGGGAGACTGTTCGTGGCTAACAATGGGTAGTCTGTAATGGCAGATTGTGTGATAACAAGGCCTGGTGTGTGGGGTTGGGGGCTAGGCAATGACAGTGTGTTCAGGCCCTAAAACTATTGAACTCGATATTGGGTCCGGACTGCTGCAGAGTCCCCAAACGGAAAATGAGGTGTTGTTCTTCAAGCTTGGCCTGAACTTCGCTGGAACACTGCAGCATGTCTGAGACAGAGATATTGGCCAGCTAACAGGGTGGTGTGTTCACAGCTGCTCTCGCCTCGTCCGGAGATCCACACATAGTGCCATGCGGCGTCATATGCACGCTCACAACCTCTCTCTCCAACAGCATTGCAATACACTGGCTCAGGGTTGCACCATTCCACAGTTCCACTTCAACCTCTGGCTCATTCGCCATCTAACTTTTCCTTTCAGGCATCAAGGCCCATAAGATGCAACAACTCAGAGATACCTATGGCCCTCTGGAACCTTGCTCCCCTCCACTTTTCTCTGACTCCATCCCCTCTCCCAAACCCCACCTCCTGTCAGGTATTCACCATCCCTATTAACCTTCCACTCTCTGATGCTGAACATTCTGTACTCAGCAAAGTTCTTAGTTTTATCCCTCTGCGTCCCCACCTGAACAAATTTCAGGCACGACATGACGGTGAACTCTTCTACTGTCGTCTTTGCCTCCGTGCCCATTTCTTTGGGCAAGAGACCTCTCCTATTCCGCAGATCCCTTTGCTCATCTCCAACACACTCACTTCACCTGAACGCCTCCCTCTGGCCTTTTACTTGCACTCGATCTGTTCATGGAGAACTGTTGACATGATATTGGTTGCCTCAATTTCTCTGCTCCTCTCACCCAATCCTACCTGTCTCCCTCCGAACTGACCACATGCCCTTAGATTAAACCCTGGCTTTGTTACTAAGCTTGTCCTCAAGGGTGATACTGTCGTAGTCTGGCATACTGACCTCTACAATGCAGAGGCTGAGCGCTAATTCTCAGACGGCTTTACGCCAGTTTTAAAATTTCCAGTTCGTAGGCTCCAGCCACCTTCTCATTAGCACGGACGTGCAATCCCTTTACACAACCATCCCCCACCAGGATGGTATCAACCCTCTCCGCTTCTTCCTGGAGCAAAGGCCTGAACCATCCCAACCCACCAGCATCCTCCTCTGCTTGGGCGAGCTTGTCCTCACCCTCAACAACTTCTCTTTTAACTCCTCTCATTTTCTTCAGGTCAGAGGGGTGGCCGTGGGTACCCACATGGGCCCGAGTTATGCCGGTCTCTTCATCGAACATTCCTTGTTCCAGTCTTATTCCGGCTCCCGCCCACAACTCTTTCTCCGATATATCAATGCTACCTTGGGTGCTGCTTCCCTCTCTCGTCCAGAATTGGAAAAGTTCATTGATTTTGCGTCCAATTTCTACCCTGCCCTCGCTTTCACCTGCTCTATCCCTGGCTCCTCCCTTCCCTTCCTTTCCTCAACATCGGTTTCCATTTCTGGGGATAAACTGGCCACTAATATCCACTATAAACCCACCAACTCCCACGGATACCTCGACAATACATCCTCGCACCCTGCTTCCTGTAAAGGCTCCATTCCATTCTCCCAGTTCTTTCATCTCTGTCCATATGCTCCAATGTAGTCAACTTTGACAAGGCAGCCTCCGAAATGTCCAGCTCTTTCCTCAACCAAGGATTCCCCAGCACCATTGTCAACAGGGCCCTCAACCAGGTCCGACCCATCTCCTGCACTTCTGCCCTCACCCCCTCTCTTCCCTCCCACAACAGCGATAGGGCTCCCCTTGTCCTTACCTACCATCCCACCAGCATCCACATCCAGAAGATCATCAGCCGTCATTTCCATCACTTCCAGCAAGATGCCACCACCAAACACATCTTCCCCTCCCCTCCCTTGTCCGCCTTCCGCAGGGACCGCTCCCTCCAGAAGGCACTGATCCACTCTTCCTTCACTCCCAACAAAACCCTCCACAGCCCCACGGCACCTTCCCCTGAACCCGCCGTAGATGTAACACTTGCCTATTTACCTCCTCTCCCCCCCCCACCCCAGTATCCTTCTAGGTGAAGCGGCACTTTACCTGCACTTCCCACAATCTAGTCTACTGCATTCACTGCTCAAACGTGGTCTTGTCTACATTGGGGAAAAAAGCATAGGCTAGATGACCAATCTGCAGAACACCTCCGTTCTGCCCGCAAAAAAGACGGAGTTTCTAGTTACTTGCCACTTTAACGCACCCTGTTCTCTAGCCAACATCTGTCTCAGGCATGGTGCAGTGTGTTCCAGCAAAGCTCAGCACAAGAACACCACCTCATTTTCTGCTTGGGGACCCTGCAGACTTCTGGACTCAATATCAAGCTCAATAATTTTAGGGCCTAACCTCTCCCTTGTCCTTACCCTCAACTCCACACACCAGGCCTTATTATCACATAGCCTGCCATTACACACTATCTATTGTTAGCCACTAACTGTCTCCATTAACGGCTATTCACTCTCTTAGCCAGATCGTTATCCACTCCTTTGTCTGTCCAACTGCTCTTCTCTCTCTTTGGGCTCTATCCCCACCTATCGTTTACTCCTGATGCCCTCCCCCACCCTACCTTTTGTATATAAACCAACATATTCCTAGTTACCATCACTCAACCTAAAACGTTAACTCTGATTTCTCTTCACAGAAACTGCCAGACCTGCTGAGCTTTTCCAAGAACTCTTAATGAATTGGGAATTGCCACATGTTTCAGAACAACTTGCCCTACATCACCATTAGCTTCACAAAAATGATTTCTCACTTTTAATCTCCCCGCACATCTTGTAAATTGTAAATTAGTAAACATGATTTAGAATATTAAGGTGCTTTTTTCATTTTTAATCTTACTTTTCCTTTTCCCACCCCTCTTTCAAGTTTTCTTTCCGCTTATTTTCCTTTCAGTAACAGATTTGAATTCACTCACTTCTAATCATCTTCACATCCTGTTTTATCACTTAATCCTCAAAATCACATCATCAGTTGAGAACAGTACATAGAGGAGATAGCAGGAACTGCTGATGCTGGAGGATCTGAGGTAACAAGGTGT
>NC_063337.1:105646893-105704065 GCF_021869965.1 Rhincodon typus | reverse complement strand
GATGCTGTCTGACCTGCTGTGCTTTTCCAGCTCCACATTTTTTGACTACTTGAATGATCACACTTGAAATGCTGAGCTGCTGCATTGCCTGCATTAACTGTATGCATCTTTCATGGATATGGAGAGCTTATGGAGAGTTATCTTCATCATGGACCTTCTTGACCAACACTGCTGGATGTGTGACAGTTCTATGGAGTTATTAAAAATATATTAATAGCTGTTGTAAAAGTAAGAATGCTTGATGTTAACACGGTGCACATAATTAGGGCTTCAGTAACATCAGGTCGACATGACTATGTTGTATAATGTATGGTGTCCCGTACTTACTTCCGTCAGTAGGTAGCTGGAAGGATCATTTCTGAAGAAGGGTCTAGGCCCGAAACGTCAGCCTTCCTGCTCCTCTGATGCTGCTTGGCCTGCTGTGTTCATCCAGCTCTACACCTTGTTATCTTAGTACATAGATGACCCTGTAACTCAAAGGTTCACCATCACCTGCCGCCTCACCTATCAGTGAACAGTTCCAGTAACATTGCCTTCCTCCAGTAAATTCCAACCAATAAATATCCATCTCTGCTAAAATCCGAGGCTATTAGTTTTTATAAACAGGCACGGTTTTAATGAAAATGGACAGATAAGCAAACAGACCCACTAACATACAGCAGTGACATAGCGCTTGAAGCTTTTCAGCCCTTCGTGTTGAACAATGCAACTCCATTTCAAAATTTTATATTTTTCAAAGTCTAAAATCTCTTTATATTGTAGCATTTGGCATGTTCATGATTGAAGTTCAGCTTTGTTATGAAGCTTCAGGATACAAAATAGCAATCAATCATTCACATTGAAGAAACCGAATTCTTGGACTAGAGTTCAGAAAAATAAGAGATCCTTTGATTGAAATGTACCAAATCTGGAGGAGAATTGAAAGGGTTCATGCGAAGAAATTGTTTCCCCTTACGGGTGAACATAGAACATAGAACATAGAACAGCACAGCACAGTACAGTACAGTACAGGCCCTTCGGCCCACGATGTTATGCCGAACTTTTACCCTAAGCCTAAGGTCTATCTAACCTCCACCCTCAATTTATACTACCATCTATATGCCTATCTAATAGCCGCTTAAATGCCCCTAGTGAGGCCAACTCCACTACCCTCTCCGGCATTGCATTCCACGCCCCTACCACTCTGAGGAAAGAGCCTACCTCTGACGTTTCCCCTATATCTACCTCCGACGTTTCCCCCATATCTACCTCCACTCATTTTAAAACTATGCCCCCTTGTAGTAGCTACCTCTACCCTAGAAAAAAATCTCCGGCTGTCCACTCTATCTATACCTTTGGGTGAATCTATGGCTAGGGAGTCACTGTTTAAAAAACCATTTAAAACAGATGTGGCAAAATTGTTTCTCTCAGAGGTTCATGAGTCTCTGGAATTTCCTTCTTGAAAGGGTGGTAGAAGCAAAGTCCTTGAATATTTTCAAGGTCATTATTAAGCAAGGAGGCAAAAGGTTATTAGGGAGAGGTGGGAAATGTGGATGTCAGGTTACAATCAGATCAGCCATGTCCTCATAAGTGGCAGAGAAGGCACAAGGGATTAAATGGCTTACTCCTGTTTCTTATTCTTGTGTTCCCAACCACCTGGCCCACTTCACAAACCTACCACTTTACATGGGTGGATCAGTGCAATATTGATGTGTAGAAGATGAAGACAATTTTACATATGAAATAACTACTTTTTTCTGTTTCAATTAAAATATTCTCAATCAAAATTATTGCGACCGTGGAAATTGGAGACATTCATGAGAATTTCCTTCATTTTCAGAATGGTTAAGGTTTGCATTCCACACAATACACTAGTTTTAGTCAAAATATAGAAAGATGAGTTAATAGAACAAGAAATGTGAAGTGGACCAGTCAGTTGTTAGATTAAGCCGTCATTCAATATGATCATATCTTGTGACTTATTTGAGCTTTATCTTCCCAGACTACCATCCCTCAACTCAATGTCCTAAATTCTATTGATTATATATTTATGTATTTATTAAATTCAGCATCTCGAGTTTTCTAGAATTGAGAATTATAGAGATTCGTGACCCGTTGAGTAAAAGAAACCTCTCAACTCAGTCCTTAATGACCACCCAGGTGTTGCAAGTATACCTACTTCAGATTCCAGAGTCAGAGGAAATATCCTGTCAGCATCTGCCCTGTCAACTGCTGAAGAATTTTGTACGGTTCAATGAAATCATTGAATGCTTTCAAACTCGGAGTATAAGCTCATCTACTCAACAGCCCTCATCCTTGGAATCCTGTGAGCTATAAATCTTTGGTCAATAAGATGAGACCAGAAGTATACATCGTATTCCACAAGTGGCTCTCTAAGACCCGGCACAATTGCAAAAAGGGCTTCTTCATTAAAAAAGCAATTGCAACTTAACATAACATTTGCTTTCTGACTCTACATATTAACTTTTGTACAGTTATGTATAAATAATTTTGGTCTTAAGGACCTAGATATTTGTACTTCCTCACCATTTAAATATTCTGCTTCTCTATATTTCCTTAAAGTAGATGATATTAAACATTTCCACATTAGATTCCATTCACTACTTTCTTAAAATAACAAAAAACATTTTTTTGCAGCCTGTTCGTATCCTTCAGTTTACTTTCCTTCCTAACTTGATATTGTCAGCTAGATGGAATATCATACATTATATTTTGTTTCCCTCCAAGTCATAGATACTGGTTGTAAATGGTGGAGGCCCCAACACGGATACTTGTAGTAGCTCACTACTTGCAGTCTGCCAACCTGTGAATGCATTCACTTATTCTGCTTTAGAGTCACAGTCATACAGCACAGAAACAGACTCCTTGGTCCAACCAGTTCTATTCCTCAATCCAACAAGTACAAATGTTCTGAAGCAATCAATTATGTGATACCTACTCAAATGCTTTTTGAAAATCTAAATACACTACATCCGCTGGCTCCCCAGGCCTACTCTTCTCCCTGGCAACTTTCTGAGGAGGAATTAGAGTGCTTGCAACCTTGATGTTACAGTTAACTGCAAGATGTCTTCCAGACTCCATAACCACACCATTAATAAACGTGATGTAGCAATGTATATTGATCACCTGCCACTATTACACTGTGATACTTATGTTAGCCTCCTTTGAAAAAAAGGACAAGAACTGAGTGGCATAGAAGAGTTAATCAATTTTTTTGTGGCTTCTTTTTGCGTGTGTACACGGTACTCAGTCATTTGCATGAATGAACTCAATCTTAGCAATTTGGACATGGTATGATGACATTAGTAACGTCTGCCCCCTCACTAAAGCAGCTTTTTCCAGATCACCAGCATTGCCCAACTTTGTCCCTACTACTGAGCCACTGACGCAGCAGCTCATCAGGCCTCCTACAACACTCTCGAAAAGCAGTGTCCTCTACACCTAGAAAGCAAGGGCAGCAACCGCATGGGAACAACACAATTTGCAAGTTTCCCATGCCATTTATTTACCAATTGATTTACAGCTGTATCATTGTATCGTTAGTCATCAGTTCAAAAGTCTGAAAATTCCTTTCCTCACAGCAGACTGAACCTACCCCAAGTTGACTGTTACAGTTCATGGGCAATTAGTGGTGAGCATAAATACTGGTCTTGTTAATGACTCTGCGATGAAAGGTGCATATTTTGAGTTTAGATTTTAAGCAAGATATGATTGTTTATTGTAGAGGGGCTTAAAAGTTAATTCAGTCAGTCTTTCTACAGACATGATTTGTAAAATTCCTAGTATATGTCAGGAAGCATTTAGCGGCAAGTGCCCTTGGAGTGTTAAGAGGAGTTTGTTTATACTGTGGGGTTTTATGACGGGGAGAGAAAACATTAAGCTATTAGCTTTTGTAGAATCGAGGGAGAGTTTAAAAAAAATTTGAAATAGTTTCCAAAAAGTTCAAAAGCTCTTGAGTTCAGATCAAAAGAGATCTGACTGAACTGCAAAAGTACAGCCTCTTTAAAAAAGGAGAATGATCACAGCAGTTAGGGAAATAATTTACCCTAATGAAGGCTGCAGTTGGTGAAACTACCATGTCTGGTCAGAACACTGCAGATTAAAAACTAAGGAGTGTTTAAGAGGCCGGGGTGTCGTACACGATGGACCAAGTGCAGGTAGATAGGATTAGTGTAGTTTGGCATTTGTTGGTTAGCATAGGCATGGTGGGCCGAAGGGCCTGTTTAAATACTGCATTACTGTACAAAAGTTTAAGCAGTTACAGTATTGCAGTAAAAAAAGAACACTTCATAGGTCACAGGACAGGAATTGAAAAAAGCATTCCAGTCAAACCTATAAACTGAGTAGGGAAGGAAAATTACAGATGATCAGAATTCAGAGCAAAGTATTAGGAAACAGATGGGATTTCGTTTTGCTGTGTTTTAAAAATCTTTCAGACTGTATTACATTTAGATTGCTTAGTTGCCTTTCTTTTGTTAAAGAAATCTATAGGCTAGCGTGCTTGTGTTTTAGAAAAAGACCCCCCCGCCATTAATTTTGACAAAACTAAATATGACATCTCAAACAACACTTCATTCTGGGATCTGAACTGTCCATCTGTAACATTAACTGGGATCATAACAATGTTCACATTCCACAAAAAAGAATCATTCAAGCTGTTGCTCACATTCAAGCTCACATGAGTCTTGCTAATCCATCATTAATGCTTGTTGATTGACACTTGTGAAGTAATATGTCAATTTAATTATTTTAATCCTTGGTTTAAAATACTTTCATGACCTGGCTTTTACTTATTACTACAATCTCCCCAACGATTACAACCATATGAGCACTGAGAAACCTGCTGTCTAATCTGGTTTCTTGAATATCCCATGATCTTTAACACTATTTGTGGCTGTACATTCAGCTGTCTGGGCCCAAAACTTCAGAGTTCCATGTCTAAAACTTGTGAATGCCTTGGGATATTTCATTACGTTAAAACCATCGTATAAGTGAATTGTTGTTGTGGTTGAACCTTTCTACCCTTAAGGTGCTCCTTATTATTTTGACCCTTAAAGTTTCAGTCATCTACCCAAAAACCACCTGACATCAGTTTGACATCAAATTTTGCGTTATCATACTCTTACGAAGTGTCCTATGATGCTTTATTATGGTACAATGCAGTCACAAATCCAACTTAATAACTATCTTTTTAGTTGCAATTTCAGAAATAGATTAATCAAATACTTGTTTGCCCTTGTCTAAATCCATGCTGACTTTGCTAATTTATGTGGACGGAGTGGCAAAGTTGAGGTTCTTCCCTTAAAAACTGAGAGGAGATTTGATCCAGGTGTTAAAAATCATGAGAATCTACACAGAGTAGAGAGATAAGGGCTTTTGTGGAGCAGTAGTGTCCTAGTTCCTGAACCACGAGACCTGGGTTGAAGTCCCACCTGCTCCAGAAGTGTCTAATAACATCTCTGAACAGGTGGAAGAGAAAATAACCAGAGTAGAGACAGAAAAACTGGCCGAATGGCAGAAGAGTCACAAAAAAAATACATCAAATTACAATCAATGAGGAAAAAACACTATCAGTGACAAGTAGCTACACTGTAAAAACACACTGCTTGGGGACAGTGGAGACAAAGTCAAGCAGTTTTTCAAATGGAACGGGATGAGTACTGGAAGAAAAACTACATGTGTACAGGGAATGGTCAGAGTTAGGATACATAATTTGACCAATTTATGAGAGTCAAATCAAATGAGAATTCACTTGTAAAGTCACAAAGCATGCATATCAATTCTAACAGTTTGCAAATTAGATTGATCAGCAAAACAAACAGGATCATTTACTGGATATCTGAAAGAATAGAATAATAGAATCCGGACAGTGTGGAAGCAAGGCATTCAGCCCACTGAGTCCACACTGACCCTCCGAAAAGCATCCCACCCAAACCCAACCCACTAACATATCCTGCAAGTCCACAGTTCCCATTGCCAATCCACCCAACCTACACATCCCTGGGCGCTATGGGCAATTTACCATGGCGAATGTACGTAATCTGCACATCTTTGGACAAAACAATCCTAAACCTGGTGTACATCAACATTATAAGATACTTGTTAATTTCAATAAGGAATGGGGAGTCAAACAGCAGGCTGGGCTCACCTTCCAAAATGCTTGCATAAAATTAAGCACTAACGGGTTTATCACAGGCCCAATGCAATTATATCAAAGGCATGCACAGCTATGGCAAACCCTGCATTGAATTAATGTCAAGTAAATTTAAATCACTGGAGTGTTCAGAACATCCACACTACAGGAGACAAGTATACGGTAAACAGCAGAACAGCTGGAAGTGTTAACTACAGAGGGATCTAGGTGCACAGGTCCACAGTTCCCTTAAAGGGCAACGCAAGTGGATAAACACAGAAACACAGAAAATAGGTGCAGGAGCAGGCCATTTGGTCCTTCAAGCCTGCACCACCATTCAATACGATCATGGCTGATCATGCAATTTCAGTAACCCACACTCCGCTTTCTCTCCATATCCCTTGATCCCTTTAACCGCAAGGGCCACATCCAGCTCCCTCTTGAATATATCTAATGAACTGGCCATAACACCTCACAGCTTTCTGAGTTAGAAAATTCCACAGGTTCACAACTCTGAGTGAAGAATTCTTCCTCATCTGTCTTGAATGGCTTATCTCTTATTCTTAGACTGTGACCCCTAGTTCTGGACTTACCCAATATTGGGAACATTTTTCTTTCATCTAACCTGTCCAGTCCCTTCAGGGTTTTATATGTTTCTATGAGATACCCTTTTATTCTTTCAAATTCCAGTGAGTACAAGCCCAGTTGGTCCAGTCTTTCTTCATACATCAGTCCTGCCACCCTGGGAATTAGTCTGGACTCCCTCAATAGCAAGAATATCCTTCCTCAGACTAGGAGACCAAAACTGCACACAATACTCAAGGTGTGACCTTACCAAGGCCTTGTATAACTGCAGCAAGATATCCCTACTCCTGTAATTAAATCCTCGCACTATGAAGGCCAGCATGCCATTAGCTTTCCTCACTGCCTGCATGCCAACCTTCCACAACTGTTCCACTATGACACCCTGTTCTTGTTGCACCTCACCTTTTCCTAAGCTGCCACCATTCAGATAATAATCTACCTTCCTGTTTTTACCAAAGTGCATTATCTCACATTTATCCACATTATATTGCATTTGCCAAGTACTTGCCCACTCAGCCAGCCTGTTCAAGTCAGCCTGTAGCCTCTTAGCATCCTCCTCACTGCCACTCAGCTTAGTGTCATCTACATATTTGGACTAGATACTGCATTCAATTCCTTCGTCCAAATCGTTAATGTATATTGTGAACAACTGGGGTCCCAGCACTGAACTCTGTGAAACCCGTCATCACTGCCTGCCACTCTGAAAAGGACCCGTTTATTCCAGTTCTCTGTTTCCTCTCTGCCAGTCAGTTCTCTCCACTCCTCCAGCCACCACTGTCCGATATCGTCCTTGGGGTCCTGGAAACATGCTCCTTTTCTGCCGTATCCAAGCTGGAGACAGTCATGCTGTGTGGGTCCTGCACCCGAGGCTGGATATCAACTGACATGTCCTGGCTCCAAGTCAACCGATGGAGTCCTGGTTCATTTTCTAATGCTGCCGCCAGAGATGAAGCGGGGATGGAGAGACATGGGGCCTCAGCCTCCCACAGCAGCACATCAGGAGGTTGTCCCCAGGGCAACCAAAACTAAAACAGTAAGTTACTGAGCTGGAATGACAACGCAGAAGCCACATGGGTGTGGCCAGATCCACTGCATGAGCCCAAGCACAGCTGAGCCCCACACTCAGGAGCTGATTGCTGCAGTCCCTGCTATCTTGGATTGCGGGGAACCTTGTCAAAAGCTTTTTCAAAACCCACATACGCAACATCCATTGATTCATCTCTGTCCACTCAACTGGTCATTTCCCCCAAAAATTCTAGAAGATTTGTCAAGCATGATTTCCCTTTAGCGAATCCATACTGACTTGGACCGATTCTGTCACTGCTTTCCAAATGCTCAGCTATTACATCCTTAATAACTGACTTCAGCTTTTTCTCCACCACCAATCTCCAACTAACTGGCCAATAAATCCCGGTCATCTCCCTCCTTCCATTTTTTAAAAAAAGTGAGGTTCTCTATTGGAACCCATCCAGAGCCTATAGAATGCTGGAAAATGATTTCCAATACTATTTCTAGGGCCACTTCTTTAAGTACTCTGGAATGCAAAGCATCAGACCCTGGGGACTCATGTTTTAATCCCACCAATTTTCCAAATATAATTTCTTGACTAATAAGGACTTCATTCAGTTCCTCCTCATTCTTGACTGTGTCCCCTAGCATTTCCAGAAGGTTATTTGTGTCTTCCTTGGTGAAGACAGATCCAAAATATTTGGTCAACTGGTCTGCCATCTCTGTTGTCCATTATGAATTCACCTGACTCTAACTGTAAGGGACCTACATTTGTCTTCACCAGTCTTTTTCTCTTCAGGTAGTCCAGGATGCATATGGCATTCTTGTCTTCAACAATCAGGGCAGAGAGTATAAAAATTGGCAAGTCATATTGCAGCTGTACTGAACTTCAGTTAGGTCACATTTCAAATACTGCGTACAGTTCTGGTCGCTGTATGGCAAAGCGGCTTTAGAAGAGTACGGAAAAGGTTTAGCAGGATATTGCCTAGTTTGGAGAGTACGAACTATGAGGAGAGATTGGAAAAGCTTGGTTTGTTTTCACTTGAACGTCACAGCCTGAGGGTAGCTTGGCATGGATAGATTGGTTAGTTGAAGTTCTTTCCCCTGCCCAGGGTAAAAACGTCAGTTACTAGGAGACATCGGTTTAAGGTAAAGTGGGAAGTTTAAGGATGTAAAACGCAATTTGTTTTACACAGAGGGTGGTAAAGTGCCTGGAATATGCTGACTTAGGGGAGGCAATGACCTAGTGGTATTATCACTGGGCTGTTAATCCAGAGACCCAGATACTATCCTGGCAAGAGATAGCAGGAACTGCAGATGCTGGAGAATCTGATATAACAAGGTGCAGAGCTGGATGAACACAGCAGGCCGAGCAGCATCAGAGGAGCAGGAAGGCTTCAGAAGGGTCTAGGCCCGAAACGTCAGCCTTCCTGCTCCTCGGCCTGCTGTGTTCATCCACCTCTGCACCTTGTTATCTAATATCCTGGCAACCTGGGTTTGAATCCCGCCATGGCAGATGGTGGAATTTGAATTCAATAAATATCTGGAATTAAGAATCTAATGATAACCGTAAATCCATTGGTCGATTGTTGGAAAAACCCACCTGGTTCACTAATGTCCTTCAGGGAAGGAAACTGCCAACCTTACCTGGTCTGGCCTACATGTGACTCCAGCAATGTGGTTGGCTCTTAACTGCCCTCTGGGTAATTAGGAATGGGCAATAAATGCCACCGAGCCAGCGATGCCCTCATCCCATGAATGGGTAACAGGAGATGGTAAAAGCAAATATAATAGCAATGTTTAAGAGGCTTCTTGAAGTCGGTCATATCAGATCCAGGACATTGCTGCAGGAGTTAGGCCCAACCAGCTTCAGCAGCTTCATCAATGACCTCCTCTCTATCATAATGTCAGAAGTGGGGATATTCACCAATGATTGCATAATGTTCAGCATCATTCATGACTCCTCAGATACTGAAGCAGTTCATGTTCAAATGCAACAAGATCTAGACAATATCCAGTCTTCGGCTGACAGGTGGCAAGTAACATTTGTGCTATACAAATATTAGGCACACGAATAGGCAGGGAAGAGAGGAATACGGACTGTATACAGGCAAAAGATTTGTGGTTTAGAAAGGCATTGTGTCAGAGTCATACAGCAGACCCTTCGGTCCAACCAGTCCATGCTGAACATAATCCCAAACTAAACTAGTCCCACCTGTCTGCTCCTGTCCTATATCCCTCCAAACCTTTCCTATTTGTGTATTTATCCAAATGTCAGCGCAGGCTTGGTCAGTTGATGGGCCTGTTCCTGTGTTGTACCATTCTTAGTTTGTTCTTTATGAACAAAGTGCCAAACACAGTCATTTGGCACTAAAAGCTCTAGTAATCAATGTCCAAGATGTGCTGATCAGGTGATCAATCAATAACAGGAAGGGTCCTGCCGGCAAATTTCAACAACCATGTTATAAAATCAAATATCTGCTGGTCAAGGTGTTTGCACTCTTATCAGTGACTTCCCTGCAATTGAGATATTTCAATTCCTATTTAATTTTTGACTGGCATCTTCTACACCTACAAGTTCTGAATTCAATCAGTAATTGTACGGTTATATAGAAACTAGAATATAAGAGGAGTAGGCTAATTAACCTTTCCGCTTTTGTCTAGGTGATTGATGGATTTTGAGGAGATTCAAAGTTGCTGCAGTATATTTCATATTTGAAACACACTGCCGCTACTTGTATGTTCAGTGGTGGAAAGGGGTAAATATTTATGATCATCGATGGGGTGCCACTGAAACAGACTGTTTTGTTCTGGATTATCTTGAACTTCAGCTCTTATTGGAGCTATGCCCATCCATCTTTGAGAAGTCAGCGTGCAGTTACTTACCACAATTCCCAGATTCAGACCTGCTCTTGCATTCACCCTATTTATACAGTTAGTTCAGTTCAGCTTCTGGTAAAGTTTAAACCCGTGTGTTGATGAGAATTTCAAGAAAATCTACAGATGGAACAATAAAGGCTGACCTGTCCAGCGACATCCATATGCCGTACATTAGTAACAAAAATCTTGATCTTGTATTTAACGTAATGGTTATTACCTGTAAAAAGTTTTCACATAGACAAGTCAAACATTTTTCTTGCTCTTCCTCATAAATTAAAAGCACCTACCTTCAACACTTAAGGAACTCATTTTTGATTCTAAGAAGTCAAACAATGTGCTTGGTGCAGATGGCCTTGCATTTGTTAAATTGTCATCATCTTCAAGTCTTGATCTGCCTCTACCTCTTCCTTTTCCTAAACAAATGTCCAATAGAACAAAGTATCTCGGTTAAGAAGAAACACATTCTAAGTGAACATTAAGCATTAAAGTTCAACACATTAATTAATTGTATACAAGTCGGGCATTTAAAACAATAATTTATTAGGAACGCAAAAAACAGCTAAGATCTTTTAACAATGGCAGCAGCTAAATGAAAACACCCTGTGTACTATTCAGTCTCCTAAGTCTAATAGCAATCCCTAATCCACACCACTGTTATCTTTAAATATTCAAATGTTCAACTGTAAGTCTCCAGTGCATTTTTCATAGATTGAGCTAACTGAGAGTTTATCTGCTTATATCCTCTCTCTCTCTCAAATCCCCAACCACCCTTCATTGATGTTCACTGGCCTACGTTGGTTCCCGAGCTAGCAGACCCAACATTCTCCAACTCTTGAATACTTTGAAATTGTATAGTTATTTGGACATATGGTTGAAAAGCAATCAAGTATGGGAATTAAATACTTCAGTGTACTTGGAGCTGTGTAGTGGGGCAGATGCAACCCTGATAAGAAAGAATGATACAGGCATAAGGATGAGACAGTGAGAGAGAAAAAGGAAAGAAGGATCCACATTTGGAGAATCTAAGTGTTGAAACATCTCAGGTAGGAAATAAGAGTTTTGCACCAATTTGGGGTGTGGGAGAGGGCAAAGAAAAAACAAGAAGCAGGAGTCAAAAAACCTGTAAAAAATGTCACACTCTTCAGGAAGGGCAATTTGAGTACAAATTATGCAGAACATGCAAGAAAGGGACAGAGAATTTAGCAAAGTTGATGAGGGATAATATCCTGTGATAAAAAAAGTTAAGCTCTATCTGCACAAAGCATTCATGATAAAACAGGTTACTTATTAACACAGTTAAAATTAATGGATTTGACATAATCAACATTGGAGAGACATGCTTGTGTAGTGACAAAGGTTGGAATAGCTCAGGATACGTCACTTCAAAAACAAGACAAAATTGAAAAAGATGATGGGTAGCCCTGAAGATACAGGATGCAAGAAAGACGGGAAGCAGAGTGTCTTAACCTGGGGAAAAAAATCAGGATCGATTTCAGTGGGGATAAGGTATACAGAGTAGAAAACAATCACGGATTAACTCACAGGACACCCCCCCCAACCCAAAAGGGGCACCACAGCAGCTCAATAATTAGCACTATTGCCTCGGCGCCAGGGAACCAGGTTGAATTCCAGCCTCGGGCGACCATCTGTGTCAAGTTGGTACGTTGTCCCCATATCTGCATGGATTTCCTCCTGGTGCTCCAGTTTGGCCCCACGGTCCAAAGAATCATAGATTCCTTACAGTATGGAAGCATACCACTTCGCCCATCAAGTCCACATCCTCCTTCCCCCCGAACAGCATCCCACACTATCCCTGTAACCCTGCATTCCCCATGGCTAATATTCCTAGTCTGCACATCCCTGGACACAATGGAGCAATTTAGTATGACCAATCCACCTAATTTGCACATATTGGATTTGCAAGAAATGCAGGTTCGGTGGATTAGCCATGGTAAATGCAGGGTTGCAGGGATAGGGTGAGGGGGTCAGATGCTCTTTGGAAGGTCAGTGTGGACTTGATGGGCCAAATGGTCTGCTTCCACACTGTAGGGATTCTATGATAAAAAGAATAATCGTGATGTTGGGCGAAGCATAACACAGGAAGTTCACAGTACTTGTAACAAGGATAATACGGAAATTTTAGAGTAGATTTGTAGCTCGGGTTGTGGATATTGTGGTTGGTTGGCTCGCCGAGCTGGTTTGTTGTTCCGCACGTTTCATTACCCTGCTGGGTAACATCATCAGTGCAGCCTCCGACGAAGCACCGTTGTGATTTCCCACGTGTTATTTAAACTCTGGTGTCCATTGAGCTGGATTACCTCACTTTCAGTTTTCTTTCGCAATGGAATGTATATGGGGTCTAGCCCTGTGGGTTTATTGATGGCTTTCTTAGGGGAGTATCAGGCTTCTAGGAATTCCCATGCTTGTCTCTGCTTCGCCTGTCCCAGGATCCCGGTGTTGTCCCAGACGAATTGGTGGTTCTCCTTATCCATGTGGATGGAAATGAGTGTGTATTGGTCATGTCTTTTTGTAGCCAACTGATGTTCGTGTACCCTTGTTGTTAATTTCCTTCCTGTTTGTCTGATGTAGTGTTTGTCCCAGTCTCTGCAGGGTATCTTGTATATGACACTGGTCTTGTCCATAGTGGGTAGTGGGTCTTTGGTTCAGGTGAGCAGTTGTCGTAGGGATGATGTGGGTTTGTGTGCTCCTCTGATGCCCAGTGGTCGTAGGAGTCTGGTGGTCAGTTCAGGTGTGTTAATGCTGTAAGGTAGCGTGATGAACGTGTTGGGGCGTGTCGTGTTTTCCTGGATTCGGTGTAATAGACATCTTCTCACCCAGTTTTTCGAGTATTCATTGTCTTTGAATACCTGGAAGAGGTACTCTTCTTCTTGGCGTAGCTCTGTGCTGCTGCAGTGTGTTGTTGCCAGTTTAAATAATGTTCTCACGCAACTACGTTTGTGTGTATTAGGGTGGTTACTGTCGAAATTCAGTACTTGGTCAGTGTGTGGGGCTTTCCAGTGTACCTTTGTTAGGAATTCCCCATTTGGTCTGCGCTCTAACATGACATCTAGGAATGGGAGCTGTTTGTTCTTCTCATTTTCTCTGAAGATGAGCTACGTCAAGAAGAATAATAATAATGAAATGGCAGAGACACAAAACCAATGCATCGGTCTTTATGGCTACAGGGCACTTAGAAATTCAATTAGGTAGTCATCTCAAAGTTTACAAAAGGGAAACAGTGTGTGACAAATCTCTCATTGCTCTTCTATGTAGTATCAGAAGGGTTCCTTTAAGATTCAGTGGCAAAAAAGATATGGCTTGATCAGAGGTCTTCCCAAGATTAACCAAAACTTGTCACAGTTTATAAACTGATTCTTCAGCTATAAAAATTAATTCTCATCCATGTAAACAAACACTGTGCCTCAGGTGAATTGATACATTGAATGCATAGGATCTCCAACTCTTACACATTCCACCTTGGTTATCAGTATTCTGAAGAGCTGTGTATAAGATGATACCCCTCAAGAATAAATTTCTTCTATAGCTGTTCTGCCCACATACGCTGTTGAACTAACCATTGCTCTAAATGAATGAAGAGATTCATCAGGACAACGTCCACTTGGTTTTCAGTTGAACTTCTAAAGGGAAATTATAAATGTAATATCTAGCGAGGACCAAAATGTACACAATTAGGTTATAAATCATAATTATTTCCAAGGACTCGTAGGAAGTTTGTAGGAGACATGATTGTTCACTTTTATCAATGGACTGGTAACCCAGAGGTCTAGGCTAATCTGTTGGGGACAACAAAATCTTCAATTGAAAAAAAGTGGTTGACTCGTAACTGCTCCTCTGAAATGTACCAGAAAACCACCTGGCTCAGGGGAAATGAGGGATGGGGCAAACCAATGCCCACATCCCATTGAAGAATTTTTAAAAAGTTCAGAGACAAAAAAAAGCTGTATAAAATGCAACAACTGTAGTCACTCACACAGAAATGTACAAGGCACCAGTTGCCCTGATTTTGAAGGTCCATTTCAAACCTATCCAAGTTTAAAAACTGTATTTCTTCATTTTAAAAATCTATTCGTTTGACGTCTGCCTGAGAAGTCTCAGCTCACCATTCCTGGATTTTTGTTTTGCACCCGTGAAAAAACTCAACCCATGAATAATACAGGCACCTCATGAATGAGGTTTTTTTCCTCTTACAACATTAAATCCAAACACTCCCAAAGGGTCAATGTTTCAGCATTTTAGAATCCCCCATCACCTCCCTCCACCCATCCACCAAACCATCACTATCTTGCCAACATCAGCTCCGATTATCTTTTGTTTCCTCTGAATATTTTAATTAAACGTGGAAAGTTTCTTATCTTTCTGAAAACTAAAGCATTGCATTAAATTCAGAAACATAGAACTTGTACATAAGTAGGATAAATATAAGAAATTCCATTTATATTAACAGTAACGAATTAATAAAGAATAAGATCCCTGTTTTGTATATTTCTTTTCAATATTCATGCTAATATTTCTTTGTTAAAATAAATTATAGCTGATGAAATTCTGATTTAATTAAGACTAGTAGAAGGAAAAACTGAAGAAGAGACAATGGTGTGGTGTCAGCATTGATATCTGATGGATATCTTTAGAGCTAGAACCAGGTTTGATGATGACACGTCATTTTTGAAGTAGAAAAGAAACAAACATTTTAGAAAGGGATACTGATACCACTGATGAGGATGCAGTCACCTCAAAGTACATTTCAACTATTTTTACATATATATGTATACACATACACAACAGTACAGATTTTACCTCTTACAGGTGGATTATGCATTGCTGGTGGTGCTTTGTTGCTGTTGATAAGAAAGTTTAAAGCATTTTCTAAATTATTGCTATGATCCATTAGGGCCTGTCTTGCTTCTTCTTTGCTGAAGCCCATTTCAGTTATGTTCTGTAAAGCTCGCTCATCAACCTACAATAGAAAAGATTACTTTAAAATTCTGAAGAATCACATTAGACTCAAAAGGATTCTCTTTTTTTCTCCCCCCACAGATGCTGCACTGTTGTAACGTTCTGCTGAGTTTCTCCAGCATTTTCACAGAATCACAATTTTCTGTTTTTACTTCAAATGTCCAACATCTGGAGTATTTTGCTTTCACATAAAATATACTTTTGGTCATTAATGCTCAACATAGAACTAACTGCTGGACCACATTTTGTTACATTGCAGCTGTATTATCAATTACTCATCTTAAATAGATTTCAATCCTTGCGATATGACTCTCTCGCCTGGAGGGATTCTTCAAACCACCATAATTCAATTTTTGAAAGAAATATAAACTGACATTTTCTTCAAAAGGACGTCTATGAAAGAGTTCTTTCACATCTGCCCTTGTGGCACTGGCAGCACCACAATCCTATGTGTAAAAGGACTCTATGAAATGAATTTTGACCAATTTCAAACAAATTTTCAAATGTACAGGGACCAAAAATATGAAATAATTTGTTACGTTTTTAAGCCTTTGCTCACCACAGCACTATGGAATGTTTTGAGTGCCACATTCAAAAATCACTGTTGCAAGCAAGTGCCAATTCCCTCCACCTTACAGCATCTTCACAGCCATGACATAGAGCTACAGGCTCAGTAACATGGCTGGGTTAATGAAGAATACGTGAGTGTCGCTCAGCATCAGATACAGGAATCCTTTTCTACTTCCATATTCAGTAAGTGATAAAGCACTGTATATCAGAGCCTGATTTCGGATAAAACAACAACCAAATTTAATTCATCAAAGAGACAAATAATTATCAGCACTCAACAAGCAGAAAACTAGTTCAGCTTTTTGTAAATATTACATTGCTGGCTCGTACCTTACCAATGGTGTGTCGATTTGGGGGAGTCAGAAAGTCAACCATCTAGTATAAGTTACCTGGCCTCTGAACTGCTCCAACTCCAAACAGTCTCCAATAGTCTCTGATCACTGGTGAAGTGTATTGAATCGAATTGAATGGTTATTTTTGACACTTGTATTTTACAGTGAATAATAAAATAAAAGTGAAAAGTGTCAACTGTCGCCACAATCCAGCGCCATTTTGAATAGTTTAAGAATAGAAAGAATGAAAAGATATAGCTGAGTGTGTTTATTTTCAGCAATGGGAGAGGATGGCTGAGTGGTATTATCACGGCACTATTAATCCAGAGACCCACATAATGTTCTGGGGAGCCGGGTTTGAATCCAGCCACAGTAGATGGTGGAACGTGAATTCAATAAAAATCTGGAATTAAGAGTCTACTTCTGATCATGAAACCATTGTTAATTGTCGAAAAATCCCATCTGGTTCACCAACGTCCTTTAGGAAAGGAAACCGCTGTCCTTACCTGGTCTGGCCTACGTGTGACTTTAGAGCCACAGCATTGTGGTTGACTCTGAACTGCCCTCAGGGCAATTAGGGATGGGCAATAAACGCTAGCCTAGCCAGTGATGCCCTCATCTCCGTGGAAGAATAAAAAAAGTCTTGAGCCAGTTTACCAATGATACACGCGCTTCCATCCCTCCTCCACTGCCCTGCCAGTGTAGGAATCGCCAACTCTTTGCCGCCAATGCCAGGTCCTGCGCCAAACCCACACTCATCCCTCACAACCAGAAGTCTCCAGCTCCATGCCTACCGCAATCACGAGCTGCTACCACCTCGTTGCCGATAATCAGGAGTCCCCTCTCTGGGCCTGCTGCGACCACAATCAGGAGTCCCTCGCTCCGCTGCTACCGAGATGATGCCAGAAGTCTACACTCCAGGCATACCATGCTGCTACCACTGTTTCGCCAATGCCAGGAGTCCCCGCTCTGGGCCTACTGCAAACAGGAGTCCCTGCTGCCAACAGTCCCGCTTTGACAACCCACCTCTGAGCTGTCTCATTACCAACACTGCCATCCTGAAAAGTCTGTTGCTGCTGCCACCTCCTCTGATCACTGGAGGAGCTTTGCTGCCACTGCTGGCCCCAAACACGGAGAACGTCCCTGCTGCTGCTTCCAATCACCACGAGGTGCCACACCCACCTCCAACCGTTGGGATGCCACCGCCTATCCACGCACAGCCCACTCTCGCTGCTGTGCCAATGCCAATTAACGCACCGCAAAAGACTAAGCAAAAGAAAAATGAACGAAGAAACAAAAGAATAAAAAGAAAAAAAAGAGAAAAGAAAGCTCACAGCAGCAGAGTTTCCCTCAAGACCCTAAACAGTCCTGTTACTCTGCTGCCATCTTGATCCAAGGGCTGTTGATCTTTGAGATTTAATGAGAGTTATGCCACAAGAATGACAACTTAAGTGGTAAGGCCCTCTCTTATTAAAAATGGAACGTGTCCCACACTTTTGTGGAATACGTGTTACTTTTCACTTTGCAACCTTGAACTTACGGAGTTTGAGCCTGAATTGCTTCATGATTTGCAAAATTGCGAGAGGAAGTAAACACCTGGGATCAAGCTGCAGACGTGTACCATATCACTTACTTGCAAATTTCTGCGCATGTCATTTAGTTATTATTTCCGTAAGCCTAGCACAAGCAACGCTGCACACACTTCATTTCCTTGTATATCTCTGAAGATATGTAACAGCAACATGGAGGAACCGGAGAAAAATGTTGCAAACTGATGCTACAAGATAAAGTGAGCTTCTAAGGCAAGTCACAAGCTAACATTCAAGTTCATCTACTTAGAAAATAACTGAGTTAAAATTATCATTTTTACCAAAAAGTTGCTGATTAAATACGTAAAATTGTATTAATTAAATGAATGAAGCCGGTGAAAATAGGATAGCAGTGTGTCACAGCTGCCATACCCAGGAGTTTACAGAGTGGCCTCCTCCTCTCCCTTTTGATGTCCTCAGCATCAAAAGTGCCAGTTTGATTCATGCCATGTTAGATCAAGAAATGCCACAAGGCCCTGGATACTGCAAAGTCTTTGGGCACTGACAACATTCCTGCAAAGGCAGTGAAGCCTTGAACTCCAGAACTGGACTTGCCCTTAGCCAAGCTGTTCCAGTACAGCTGCAAGACAGGTATCTATTCAGTGGTGTAGTCTGAGACAATTTTCTATCATGTCCACAAAAAGCTGGACAAATCCAATGCAGCGAATTACGTCCTAACAGACTGCTCCTGATCAAGCTGAGAGGAGGAAAGCGATTGTTGACAGCACTGCATTATGGACCAGACCAAAACCCCTCAAAATAGGTCAAGGAGATAGCCCAGACCCTAATTTTTTTTTTAATTTTAAAGGCAAGTGTCAGACATTGCATTCCAGATACAATTCGAATGGTTAAACTACCATGCTTGAAGCAAAACACACTTTATTCGTACACTATAGTTAATATACAAACAAAATAAAAAAGAAAAGAATTGGCTTAACTGTAACTATCAAAATACTTAATAAACTACTCATTAACCGTTCCAATATAGTAACATCCCATAAGCCACAGACAGTGAAACAGATTGTCTCACATGCAATTCCAGCAGCAAGAGAACCCCAGCTTTTAGCTGTAACAAAGAGAGGAACAACAGTTTCAACATCCAGCTTCAAGACCTCAGCAACTGCTTCTGAAGGCGAAAACTAAAAATCCTGGTTCTGTGGGAGCCTGAAGCCACTCATTCAGGCTGCTACTATTGTTTCAACTTTTAAAAATAAAACCCCAAGGCCTCAAAAGCTGTTTATTGGCTTGAAGCAGAATACTCTGCACCTGTCTCAATCTCCCTTTATTTAAAAAAAAAGGATTAAATATACCTCTTAAAGCCATACTTTTGTCACAGCTATCAAGCAACACTTGCTAAAGAATAACATTTCTACTGACACAGTTTGAGTTGTAACAGTACCACTGAGTTCCTGATCTCATTACAGACTTAGACTGAACACGGATAGAAGAACTTACCTCCAGAGATAAGAACGGCTGCCCGCAAAATCAAGTCAGCATTTGACTGAGTGAGAGATTAAGCAGCTCAAGCAAAACTGGACTCAACAGTAATTACAAGAAAACTGTCATTTGTTGTCATGATACCTAGGCCCAATCATCTTCAGCTGTTTCATCTCTATCTTCCCTCTACCATGCCTGAAATGGGGATCTTCGTTGATAATTGTACAATGTTCAGTATCGTTTGCAACTCTTCAGAAATTGAATCAGTCCATGTTCATATACAGTAAGGCCTGAACAACATGTGGGCTTGGGCTGACCAGTGGTAACTAACATTCACACTACAAATCTATCTGGTCTGTCCACATTGATGCCAGAGTCAGGAAAACACACCAACGCCACTACTTCTTCAGAAGGATAAGGAAATTCAGCATGTCCACAATGCCTCTTAGCAATTTGAATAGATGCACCATAGAAAACATCCTACTGGATGCATCACAGTTTGGTCTGACAATTGCTCTGTCCAATACCACAAGAAATTAGAGAATTGTGAATAATGCCCAGCCCGTCATGAAAACCAACCTTCCCTCCATTGACTGTCTACACTTCCCGCTGCCTTAGGAAAGAGGCCAATATAATCAAAGACACCTCCCAAACCGGTTATATTCTTTTCCAGCAGGTACAAGATACAAACGTTTGAAAACATGTAACAACAAATTTAAGAACCGCTTCTTCCCCACTGTTATCAGACTTACGAACAGACTCCTCATAGATTATGAGTTATGAGTTATCTTTCTCTGCACTTTCTCTGTAGCTGTAACAATATTCAAGTAGCTTAACACTGCCTAGAACAAAGCAGAAAGCTTGCCTGGCACCCTAACTACCACCTTCAACATTCACTACCTTCACCATCAATGCACAGTGACAGCAGTGTATAACCTACTTGACAAGATGCACTACAATCAATTACTCACCAAGGTCCTTCAACAACTTCCAAATTTGTGACGTCTAGCACTCAGAAGAACAAATTAGAAACCTGGAAACACCAACACCCGATTCTCACTGCTGTCTAGCTGGGTCAAACCGGACTCACCTGGGCCTATCTGTACACAGCTGATGACGACCAGAGAATTACCTGCAATAGTTTAATTTTCCAATATGACCCGTGTAGCTGAAGTTTCTAGCTTTGATCCATTCTTTTGCTACTGGTAGGTAAAGAAATCCAAAAACAGAAAATCATGTGTACTAACCACATAGCTCCACATCTCTTCTCTCGACAGCCCCATGACCTAAAGCATCAAACTGCTTCACCACAAGAGTGTACTGGATGAGCAGAAACATCTTCTATTTTAAGACTGGGAAGATCAACTCATTACTCTGTCATAAACCTCACTTTCTAGCCATCAACTTCATCCTTTTCCTTGACAATCAGAGACTGAACAAGAAAACATACAATCTTAATACCATATTTGACTCATTGAAATAACTGATTCCACATCTGCACCACCACTAACTCCAATTCCTTGAAGGCAGAGCGTGAAAAATTGCAAAGAACATGGAAAGACAGGGGCAGTTAGCAAATTATTGTATCTCTGCTCAGAGAGAAAAGCACAAAACACTTGCTGGGTGTAGTGGGAATTTAAGAATATCAAATTAATTTTCTCAAAAAACTAGGGCTAAGAGTTGACAAATCCCTTGCCAGTCTAAATCCTATGGTTTTAAGACGTGGCAAACGGTCACCATGAGTTGCAAGATAGAAAACATAACCCACTACCAAAAAAGGTGGGATGAAGAAAACAGCAAGTAATAGGCTAATGAGCTTAATATCTAAATAAAACAAACAACTACAAAAACCTGGAGATCTGAAATAAAAACAGAAATTGCCATTCTGACGAAGATTCATCGGACTCAAATCATTAACTCTGTTTTCTCCTCCCAAATACTGTCAGACATTGGTGAGGCCACTTTTGGAGTAATGAATACAGTTCTGGTCACCCTGTATAGGAAGCATGTTGTTAAACTGGCAAGGATACAGAAAAGATTTACAAGAATGTTACCAGACTGGAGGGTTTGAGCTATAGGGAGAGGCTGAATAGGCTGGAGCTATTTTCCCTGGAGCATCGAAGATTGAGGGGTGACCTTATAGAGGTTTATAAAATCATGAGAGGCATAGATAAGGTGAATATGAAAAGGCCTTTTCCCTAGGATAGGGGAGTTCAAAACTAGAGGGCAGTTTAAGGGGTAAGATTTAAAAGGGAACTGAAAGGCAACTTTTTCACATGGGGGGGTAGTGTGCATATGGAATGTCAGAGGAAGTGGTAGAGGCAGGTACAATTGTAACATTTCATAGATTCACAGAATCCCCACAGTGTGGGAGCAGGTCATTCGGCCTGCTGAGTTCACACTGACCTCCCGAAGAGCATCCTACTCAAGCCCACCTCTTCCCCCACCACATCTCTATGCCTCTGTATTTCCAGTGGCTAATCTAACCAGCCTGCACATCCATGGACACTAAGAGACAATTTAGCATCCACCTAACTTGCACATCTTTGATGGACTGTGGGAGGAAACTGGAGCACCTGAAGAAATCCATGTAACCACAGGGGAAAAAGTCCAAATTCCACATGCAGCAGGCTGAGGGTGGAATTGAACCCGGGTAACTGGCGTCTTGCTAACCACTGAGCCACAGCACCAGTTTAGTAAACCATCAATTTTAAATGGGTTACCATCCGCATTGTATGATTGATAAATCTAGGCAAATATATTTCAAAGGACTAGTTGATTATGGCTAGTTTACATTGACAAATGAAAATTATGATTTCAGAATAGCAGTGAGGTCAAAAGATTCAGGTTTTCATTTTTATTTTCTAAAGAACTTTCACGAGTTTTTTGTCATCTAAATTACATTGGCATATACTAACAGATAACTATTTTAAGCTCACACATCAGTACTTTTTGGCAAGGTATAATCAAGCACTGACGGAACACTGATGTTGGATATATAAAGAGTTTCTTGGTCAAACCTAGGTTTTAAATGCTTTATAAACAGAGTCATTGTTAAGAAAATTTCAAAGATGTATTGCTCTAGAGAAAAAGTACCATCTGCAGAAAATGCGCAAAATTTCCATCTTTGCGACTGGATTTAAAAGACATATGGACAGGTACATGAATAGGAAAGGTTTAGAGGGATATGGGCCAAACCAGGTAAATGGGACTAGTTTAGTTTGGGAAATCTGGTTGGCATGGACGAGTTGGACCAAAGGTTCTGCTTCCGTGCTGTATGATTCTATGACTAGCTTAGTTTCTCCAGCAATTTCTGTTATTATTTCTGAGACTAATGTCTGTTTTGGGACAGAAGAAAAAACTACAAACAGTGACAATGGACATTTAAAAATATGATGAATTAGAGCCACTTCCCCTTCATATATTTCTTTCTGCAGTTGATTTAATATTGATTAAATCCAAACCACTTGCTAATTAGGACTTTCACAAATAACAACCATCTGCATTGCGAATTACATTTTTTGTGAAGATTCAATGTGGCCCCAAATCAAAAGGATTACCAGGAACACAGCGAGAGTGATATAATCCAGCCACTGATGAAGAATCCTCAGATAGCAACTAGCAAGTAAATTGCACTTGGTACTCTTCATTCTTAGTTAATGTTTACAGAGATCAAAATGATTGGGACACACCCTTCGGAAGCATTGTATTACAGCAAATGTTTTATTAACCAGCTCCTATGGGACCAGGAGTGCGCCGGATGATCGAGCATTCCAGATAATCAAGAGGTCCACATAACCACAGTAAACAGTGACCAAACAAAGCTTCAAGACATTAACGTCCCTCAAAAAATCTAGGTAAAAACATAACACACCCCATAAAATCAATGTAAATACAGAGTAAGTAATAGAAACATAATTCAGGGGATATACACTTCACTGTTATAATTTATTCAAAGCATAATTACTCTGACATTGTGATACAAGATATATAATTTTTGCCGGTTTATTAACGGTGCCAGTTAAAACAAAACTTGTTGCAATAAAATTAAGTTTTGGTATTGAGTCTATAGAAAATAGAAACAAAAATGTGGATTTTTTTCAAAATTAGGAGTTATAGATTTGACATTACAAACAAAATTCATTTTCTGAAGTGTAGCAACATCACGAGCCAGCTTACCCCATCCATTCAAGCTACGCACGCACATTTACATAACCCTCTGGACAGCAACTTGAAACATGAATCCAATTATTTCACTTCAATGCGCGCATGTCTACAGTTAAGTGCAGGGCCTTCACTGTATAAATTTTAAATAATTTAAAACCACGACCAACTTCATTTTCTAAGCTGTTGAGCAGGTTACAATTATGTAATTCTACTATTAGGTAATTACCCTACGAGTACTGATCACTGAATTTCTAAGTATACCCAAATGGTTCAGAATTCCAATTTAACAGGAACTGTCATTGCATTATTATATTCACAATCAATACAAGGACAAAAAAATGCATTATTTTACATAAAACCTAAACACTTACCAATTCTCGATATACTCCTTCATATTTCCCGTCTGCCTTTGTATACTTTTCCTCTCTATTTTTCTGGAAAGGATCCCTGTTCTTGATGCCTGTACCACTCGAATTCAAATTGCTCCGGACATTGCTTCCTCCACCAAATATCTTTGCCTTGGTTTTAAGAGAAAATATTCAAATTATCAAAATCTATTACTTGTGACCTTATTCATTTAAATGTAGGGATCTGAAAAGATTTTAATAATCCCACTAGCACTGCAGATTTTAACCAATAAAGCAGTGAAGTGCACGCATTTCTTCACAACCACAGATGAAGAAATGCAGGCTCAAACTCATTTCTGCAAATAGAACAAATTTTAGCTACAGAAGCAACATTCATCAACAATAAAGTTGACAGAATTGCTGAGTTCCATACACGTAATCTATCCTGAACAAATTGAGTTTCAAATGTTGGTGGGCTCCAAAATGCATCAACTTTCAGAAAGAGACTGATCACAAGATTACAAATGCTACTCCGTTGAAACATGCTAAGAAACCTAGGTGGACCAAATACCCAAATTAAAAGGCTATCCCACACGTCAAGGATGATTCTTCTCTGTGACTGACTGGGTATAAGTCAGTTGTTGGCTGTGATCTAGCAGTTGGCAGAGAAAATCTTTTTTAATTTTGACGGCTCTCAAGTGAAGATGGCATAATTTGCTGGACTGTGCGGCAGAAGTGAAATGTTGTCTCAAATAATAGCCCTCTGTGTTATCTCACTATCTCTCAGTAGCTGATGTTTGGTGATTAAGTGCCATTATGTTTATGACTGGGCATCTAACTCCCAAGTGTTCATGTAAATAAAGCAGATTTCCATGAAAGCTTTGCCTTCAAAACATTTGCTTTAGCGAAAGTAAAACCAAAAATAGACAAAGTTGAGAAAACAACTAATGCATGAGGAAGATTTTGGATGAAATGATACAGGTAAACAGGAACATCCATGCTGGAAACAAGTCAAAATGATCCTTACACATCAGACTGGAAATCTGACAGTAATGCTTTAAGATGCTAGAAAACATCAAATGTATTTGTGGGTTAAGTCAAAATGAAGATTGTTATGGAGTTGGTTGAGTGAAATGAGCCAAAACATTTGCTGCAAAAGGATGCAACAGAAGAAAATCCAATAATCCAAACTCAATAACTCAAGACATTCTGGAGGAATTCCCAAGATCATGACAGTAGGAGCAATTACAAAAAACTGTTCCTTCGAAACACACCTACTCAAACCTAACTCAGCCGGACTATAGGTAATTCAGATGGGTACAATCTCAAACAGCATCTGGAGAGAACTTGCATCTGCAGTTACTTTCAACCACAAATGCTAAATATGTCATATCACATCCAAACAACTGTGAAAAATATTTGTTGGAACTTCATACTGTACCTCCTTATTCTTGCTAATTTCTGCAATAGCAGCAATCCTTTGCTTTTCAAATTCATCATCTCCAACAGTTTTATTTGTGTTGGCAACCTGTAATGTTTTCCTCTTGTCAAGATCTCTGCTATCAACTTGATCACGTGATAAGCATTTCTGCAAAAGAAAATTATTTCAATGAATACATGATGGATGAGTTCAAATAAAGTGCAGAAAAAAAAATTACCTGCCAGTGATTTTGATGGCTGAAAAATAAATTCTTCAAAAGAAAAAGGGGAATTCAGCAAGCTTTTGTTCGAAGTAATTATTATATAGTAAGGGTAAATAAATTTAAAAAATACGGTGAACTTTCTTTTGGTAAAAATCACAGGTCCAGCAGACTATTGTGTTCACCCTGAAACATATTAATCGCAAGGCACTATCAATTCAACACAAACAGAAACAGCTAAGAATCATCTAGCTTCCAGGAACAGAAGGTACTGTAAATAGGACATAGTTAACTTTTGCTTCCTTCTGCATTTTATATTTCTCTCCCATAAGAACTTACACCAGACAGGAAATCGCCAAAGAGTTGTCTAAGCGGCCATTCCTTCTGCTAATCCTGGATCGTTGTATAGTAGCAAGCAATTAAATAAGAGCACTTATCAGAATCAGGTTCAATACTGTCCTTGTCTGGAGTCAACACAAGCACTTCAAGCAGTAATTTCCAGACAACGAGGAACAAGAACCACAGTCAATTAAGCTCCTCTCTATTTCAAAGATGTTACTCTAAATTGTGAAGAATGGTCAAGAAGTTGATAGAAACATAGGAACAGGAGTAAGCCTGTTCCACCACTTAATGAGATCATGGCTGATCTGTGGCATAACTCTACATACTTGCCTTTGGCCCAAATCTCTTAATGCCTTTGCTGGATAAAAAATTATCTACCTCAGATTTAAAATTAACAATTGATGCTGCATTCAGTCTCCTTTGTCAAAGAGAGTTCTAGAGATCTGCTACCCTGTGTGGAGAAGTGCTTCCTATCATCTTCCCTGAACATTCTGGCCTGATTTCATATAAATGATTTGGATGCGAAAATCAGAGGTATGGTTAGTAAAATTGCCGATGACATCAAAATTGGAGGTGTAGTGGACAGCAAAGAAGGTTACCTCAAAGTACAACGGGACTTTGATCAGATGGATCGATGGGCCAAGGAATGGCAGTTTAATTTAGATAAATGTAAGGTGCTTTGATCATTTTGGTAGGACAAATCAGGGCAGGGCTTATACTCTTAGTGGTAAGGTCTGGGGAGTGTTGCTAAATAAAGAAACCTTGGAGTACAGGTTCAAAGCTCCTTGACAGTGGAGTCCCAGGTAGACAGCATAGTGCAGGTGTTTCGTACGTTTGCTTTTATTAGTCAGTGCACCGAGTGTAGGAATTGGGAGGTCATGTTCCAGCTGTACAGGACATTGGTTAGGCCACTTTGGGAATACTGCATTCAATTCTGGTCTCGCTGCTGTAGGAAGGATATTGTGAAACCTGAATGGGTTCAGAAAAGATTCACAAGGATGTTGCCAGGGTTGGAGGGTTTGAGCTAAAGGGAGAGACTGAATAAGCTGGGGCATCGGAGGCTGAGGGGTGACATTATCGAAGTTTATAAAATCATAAGAGGCATGGACACAGTGAATTGCTAAGGTCATGTCCACCAGACTACGGGAATCCAAAACTAGACAGCATAGGTTTAAAGGTGAAAGGGGCAAGATTTATAAAGGGACCTATGGGGCAATTCTTTTCCACACAGAGTGGTACGTGTACGGAACGAGCTGTCAGAGCAAGTGGTGGAGGCTGGTACAATTACAATATTTAAAAAGCATCTGGATGGGAACATGAATAGGAAGCGTTTATAAGGATATGGGCCAAATGCTGGCAAATGGGATGAGATTAATTTAGGATATCTGGTTGGCATGGACGAGTTGGATTGAAGAGAGTGTTTCCATGCTGTACATCTCTATGTCCCTTTCTCAGACTATGTTCTAGAATCCCCAAACAGAGAAAATAGTTCATCTTTATCTGTCCTGTCTTTTCCTCTTAATATCTTGAGGACTCCTGATCAGATCACCCTGTAACGCCCTTAATTCGAGGGGAAACAGTCCTAATTTATGTAATCTGTCCTCATGATTTAATCCCTGAAGTCCAGGTACCATTCTTGCAAACCTACGCAGTATTCCTTCCAAAGCCAACATATTCTTCATGAGGTATGGTGCCCAGATCGGCTCACAGTACCCCAAGTAGGGTCTAACCAGGGTTTTACCTAACTATAGCATAATTTCTGCACCCCTGCACTCCAGTCCTCTAGATAAAGGCCAGCATCCCAATAACTTTCTTGATTATTTTCTGCAGCTGTACATAACATTTTACAAACTTATCCACCTGAACGTCCAAGTCTCAACGTATTTTTAAACCTTTTTTTTTTTTTAAGAACTTCATACCATCCAGAAAATGCCCTTATCTTTCCTTTTTCAATCTAACATGGATAACCTCACACTTGCTTACATGGAATTCCAATGGCCACAATTTTGCTCATTCATTTCATCCCTTTGTAATTTTAGGCCATCATCTATACTGTCCACAATGCCATCTAACTTTGTGTCATTAGCAAATTGAGATTCATGACTTCCTATGTCATTATCCAAGTCATTAACAAATGTGAATTGAGGACTAAACACAGATACTTACGAGACACTACTGGTCATATCCAGCCAATTTGAGTACCACCCATTATCCCTACTTTGTCACCTGCAACGCAACCAATTTCCCAGCCATGTCAGTAATTTGTCCTCAATTCCACAGGCTTCTACCATTGTTACAGCCTCTTACATGGGCCTTTATTAAATGCCATCTCGAAGTCCCTATCAACATCCACAGCTATTCCCTTGTTCACTACCTGAGTCACCTCTTCAAAAAATTCAATGAGGCTTGTCAGGCATGACCTGTCATGAACCCATGCTGGCTCTCCCATTTTCAAGGTTTTCAGTTACCCCATCCCTAATTATAGACTCCAACAATTTCCAACCACAGACATCAGGCTCACTGGTCTTCAAAGCAAGTTTTACTGTTGTGCTTTGACACTAAAGATTATTTACTTGTTTTACAGCTTTTCATAGCAGGTTGAAAGGCTAAGTACATGTGTGAAAAAATCTGCAAAACAGCCATCTGATTGAACTGTGTAATCGGTATAGAGGAAAATCTGCAATCCAAAATTAAAGCTTCTCAAGAAGTACAGCTCACGTGTGCATGCTGAGACTCTGTGCCCACACTGAGACTCTCAGTGCCCAAAGGCACATCTAGCACTTCAGTCATTCCCCACTCCTCTTATCAGAAGATTTGGATTATTCATTAACAAAGCTTATCAGCAGATTTCACAGAGATTTCGTCCAGAGATAGAATCACAGAATCTCTACAATGCGGCAAGAGGTCATTTGGCTCAAGTCTGCCCTGACCCTCTGAACAGCATCGCACCGAGACCCCAACCCTATCCCTGTAAACCTGCATTTACCATAGCTAATCCACCTAACCTCCACACTTGTGGACACTACGGGGCAATTTAGCATGGCCAATCCAACTAACCTGCACATCTTTGGACCATGGGAGAAAACCAGAGTATCTGGCAGAAACCCACAGGGAGAATGTGCAAACTCCACAAAGACAATCACCCAAGGCTGGAATTGAACCCAGATTTCTGGCAAGTGTGAAGCTGAGCTCCAGGACTTCACAACATAAAATAATCTGAGATTTCAGTCAACTGCATGAAATTGAAGTCCTGACTACAAAAGCATTTGGCATTATTTGAAGAGCACATTCTCCTGGTACCAGGATCAACATTTACTCCTCAGTGCAGATCACCAAAATATATGAATTGATAACGCTGCAGCACATTACAATGGATAACTGGATGCCTACAAATCAACAATGAGCACAAACCAAAAGAATGCCTTAGTTTCATAGTACTTTGGGATCTTCAAAGGACATGTTAAGTACAACACAAGCGCAAAGTTCTTTTCTTTCGCAATTTATAATCCGCTGAGAAGCAAGGCCTAATTTATCATACCTGCCCAAAAGGGACAAAAGGAGGTGGTCCACCTTCAGTTCCAATATTACTTCTATTATATTTTGCCAAACTCTGGGGGGAAGGAAAAAAACACCTTTTCAAAGACAGCATTATACAACCCTTCAATAAATAGTAAAACAGCACAGGAAACCATAAACAGGCATGTACTTTATCTAGTTAGTCAATACCATTCTTCTCCAAGTCAAAAGATTCATTAGAAATTTGAGTAATTCATGAGAAATCATACATTTGAAAAGAGGTTCTCATTAAAATCTTAACAGTGGTAACAAATCTGTAGCATAATCATGCACAAATAATAGAATACTTCAAATATTCAACCACAAGAACAATTTTAATTCATTTAAATATTCTGAAGGACAAGTTCATACTGCACATACACGACACAATTTCCAGCAAATTCTCCCCAGCTGACCTAAATATTCTCATTTAAGGTGAGGAGTAAATAGTTTAGAGGGGATAGGAGGAAAACTCTTTCATCCAGAGGGTGGTAGAAATAAGGAAAGCGATCCCTTAGAGTGTGGTCGAGGTACTCTTGTAGCATTTGAGTTGTATCTGGGCAGGCACTTAAATTGCCAGGGCATGGTAGGTTATGGACCAAGTTCATGTAAACGGGATTGGTATAATTTGGTGTTTGTTAGCAAACAGTGTGCTGAAGGGCCTGTTTCTATGCTGTGTGTCTCTATTCAGAAGAGGATTAGTTAAATTGCCATTCTGAAAAATACATGCCAATAATGAACCGCAGACAAATTAAAACAATAGTAAGCGTGAAGTAACGTCTTTGCTTCATTACAAAATTGAGATGGAGAAGATCAATGTGGGGGACACAGAAGCCAACAAGGATTCCACTAGCTTTATAGTTAGTTGGAGCTCCAAGATAGGAGTTTCTTATTTCTTAAGCCACAGATTTGTCTGCAATAAAACAGCTGTTCCAATAAATAGAATCAGAGAGACGTACAGCATGGAAACAGGCCCTTCAGTCCAACTCATCCATGCCAACCAGATATCCTAAATTAATCTATTCCTATTTACCAGCATTTGGCCAATATCCCTCTAACCCCTTCCTAATCATATACTCATCCAGATGCCTTTTAAATATTGTAATTGTACCAGCCTCCACCACTTCTTCTGGCAGCTCATTCCATACAAGCACCACCCTCTGCTTGAAAAGGTTGCCTTTTAGGTCCCTTATAAATCTTTCCACTCTCACCTTCAAACATATGCCCTCTAATTTTGGACTCCTCCACCCCAGGTAAAAGATCTTGACCAATCACACTATTCATGCCCTTCATGATTTTATAACCTCCATAAAGGTCACCCCCTCAGCATCTAACTCTCCAGGGAAAATAGCGCCAGCCTATTCGGCCTCTTCTGAAAGCTGAAACCCTGCAATCTTGGCAACGTTCTTGTAAATCTTTTCTGAACTCTTTCAAGTTTGACAACATCCTTCCTATAGCAGGGAGACCAGAACTGCACGCAATATTCCAAGTGGCCCGAAATATTGAAGAAAAAATCAGAGTTAATGTTTCGGGCCCGGTGACCTTTCCTCAGAACAGAGTTAACAGTTCTGAGGAAAGGTCACTAGACCCGAAACGTTAACTTTGATTTTTTTTTCTTCACAGATGTTGCCAGACCTGTTGAGCTTTTCCAGCAATGTCTGTTTTTGTGTCTTCTACCTTCGAGTCAGTTCTGTATCCAAATGGTTAGTTCTCCCTGTATTCCATGTAATTTAACCTTGCTAACCAGTCTACAATGGGGAACCTTGTCGAATGCCTTACTGATGTCCACATAGATCACGTCCACCACTCTGCCCTCATCGACCCTCTTCGTTACTTCTTTAAAAAATTCAATTAAGTTACAGTCAGCATCAATCTGAAAGGGGACCAAGGCTTTCACTGTTGTGTCTGTAGAAGGACTGTACAGATCCTGAACCAAGAACAGAGTTTTTTTTTTGGTCAAAATGTAGTGAATAACCATTTCATAAGCCACTGGTGTCAGTTTTTGTAAAGCAAAATGAAAATTGGTTTGGAAAACAGCAAAGTCTGAAAAAAATAATTTAGTATTTCATCCAATTGCTTGCAAAATTTTCAATTTCTAGTTTCATGAACATCTTGCTTTTCAGCAAAACTAATCATAAATTTCTTCAAATCAAAGTATTATTCAAGCTGAAAATATTAATGCTTCCTCACCCTTTGCAACTCCCACTTCTCAATTAGTTGATCCACTTCACCACCAAGGACAAAAATATTGGCATCACTCAACAACAGAAATCCATTCCTTATTTTAACAGTTCCAAATAATCTTACTTTTGTGCCAGGTGGGGTGTTGAGGCTAACAGAAAACAAGTGGAGAAAACAATTTTCATTAAGCAAACAAATTCAATTGAAATAAACAAAATTGCAAATAATTGGCTCAATTTGGGTTAAGTACAACATGAGTTTGCAAAAATTCCAACATACTATTTTTTAACAGCTTCAAACAGACTGTTAAATTGACAAGGTTTACAATGAACATTAAGGTAGAAATGAAGTCTCGAATGTCTGTGTTTCCTGAAAAAGTCAGGTCTATCACCTACCCACAGAAAGCAGCAATGGATGCCTTGCAGGAAGTCTAAAATTAAAGTCAAGATAATGCTCATGGAATTTCGAAACAACTGTTTAAATAACTAACTAGCTATAATAATAAATAGTTACCATGTTACAAAATAAAACTGATTTCCTTACATCAAAGATGTGCCAAAAACTGACAGAAAATTCTTCCTTCCAATTAAAGCAAAGATCAATTAGTTTGAGGGTTCAGATATGATGTAAGTTTAAAATGAAATGTTAGTTGTTTCATTTTTCACGGATGCTTCCAAAGTTGTTGAGAACAGACAGCATTTTTGGTTTGTTGCAGATTTCCAGTATTCATAGTATTTAGTTTCTGTAGGTTAAAAGAACTAGTAGATACGTGAGAGAGAGAGACTTTTGTAATGGTACTAATGACAGCAATCATATGATTGTTTGCTTCCTCATTTCTTCACCATTCGCTTCTTGGAAAGGCTAACATCTTTGGGGTTAGATGCAGCAGGTAAAAAGAAGTCAAATGATATCCAAAGCATACACCACACTTTAAAACTTAACTTAAATAAAGAATAAGCTCTTCCCGGATCAGGGATCTGTTTGTTTTGCATCATTCACGATCAATTGTAGACAGGAGTACACATGAATTGAGGAGATACAAAGTTTGATCCAGGATAGTGCACATTGCTTTGTCAGAGGAAAGTCATGGCTAACAAATTTGATTGAATTTTTCAAGCAAGTGATCAGGTGTGTAGATGATCTGCACTGCAGTGTGTAAACTATAGTTGATGTAGTTTTCTGGATTTCAGCAAAACCTTTCACAAGATCTTCATGGGAGACTGATGAAGAACGTACATAGGATTCTGGGTAACTCAGCAACATAGACCCAAAATTAACTTAGTGGCAGAAGACCCAGGGTGGTGGTAGAGGTTATTGGTGTGACTGAAGGCTGGTGTCCAGTGGCATACCATGCAGATCAATACTGGGTCTCTTACTGTTTGTGACTATCATAAATAAGGTAGGGTGGGAGGATAATAAGTACACTTGGAGATGACATCAAGATTGGCCTCAAACAAAAATAGAAATTGCTGGAAAAACTCAGCAGGTCTGGCAGCACTGAGGAGAGAAAGCAGAATTAACATTTCAGGTCCAGTGACCTTCTGCAGAACAGGTTTCTGTTTCTGATTTCCAGCATTCACAGTTCTTTAGTTTTTTTAATTTGAAGATTTGGTCTAGTGATTAATAGTGAAAGAGGAGGTCTTAGGTTGCAGGAAGATACAGATGGGTTGATCAGATCAGCAGATCAATGACAGGTGGAATTTAACCCTGATAAGTATGAGGTGATGCACTTTGAAAGAACTAACAAGACAAGCAAATATCCAACGAATGGCAGGACATGAAGCTCAGACGAACAGAGGGATCTCGAGATAGTTGTGTTAAGGCAACAGGACAGGCAAACAGGGCAGTTAAGGCGGCATGAGGACACTTAACTTTATCAGTCATGGCATAGATTATAAGCCATGCTGTGGAGGTGCCAGTGTTGAACTGGGATGGACAAGGTCAGAAGTCACAGGTTTCAACAGGTTTATTTGAAATCACAAGCTTTCGAAGGATTGCCCCTTCATCAGGTGAAGTAAAGCATAAAGGCACAGAACGTATAGGCAGAGAGATCAAAAGATCATACAAATGGTGTGGGTGGTGTCGACAGGCTGAATAATAAGTCTTTGCAGGTGATCAAAAGTGTCAGATGGTGTGAGTAAAGCGTCAACAGCTGAATAGTCAGTGAAGGGATGACTGATAACCTGTTTAATTGAGTCAGAGAGATAATGGCAAAAAATTAAAAATAAGGTGGCGCTGGAGACAAACCAAACAGCTAGAATAACATGATAGGGCTAAGAGTCGCATGCCGAGTGTCTAACCAAAGTAACAAGTAATCCAAAACTGTACAAACTAATTAATGTAGAGAGGTCCTAAGTTATCAAGGTGATGGTGTCAAAACAGGACAGTAAGGAAGATTTTACAAATAAAGAACAGTACGGTGAGGTTACATGCAGCGCGACATGAACCTAAGATCATGGTCAAGGCCATCTACAATTTCTGCTCGACAATTCTGTGTTGTTGTGTATCTTGGAGGATGCTTACCCGAAAATTGGAGGCTAAATGCCCTTGATGTGTTTCCTGACTGGGAGGGAACTTTCTAGTCTGGCAATTGTCACGCAGTGTCCATTCACTTCTGACTTTATGATGTAGGGCAGGCCGTTGATATAAAAAACTGAAGATGGTTGGTCTGAAAACATTACTCTCAGGAACTAGGGTTTTTGTGGTGAGTGGTAATGTCCCTAGCGCTGAGCAGGGAGCCTGGATTCAAGTCCCACCCACTCCAAAGGTGTGTAGTAATATCTCTGCACAGAAAAAAAATCCATGCTGCAGTGATGTCCTGTGGCTGAGAAGATTGACCTCCAATAACCAAAACCATATTCCTTCATGCCTGATATAACTCCAACCTGTGGAGGGCTTTGCCTCTTGGTTGTCTTGATTTCTATTTACGAGGATTCTTGATGCTATACAGTCAAATATTGCATTATTCGATGACAACAAGCCATCTCATTTATCTTCAGGAATTCAGCTCTTTCATTCGAGGCTGTAAAGAGGTCAAGAACCATTTAATTCCATCATAACCCTAAATGAGCAGGTTATTACTAAATTAGTACCATTGGCAGCAGTGTCGTCAACATCTTCCATCATTTTGCTGATTGTCAAGAGAAGGCTAGTGGGGTGGTTTGGATTGAATTTTAAATTTTTGGCAGCATGATACAGCTGTGCAATCTTCCACATTGTCTATTCAATGCCAGTGTTGTAGATGCACTGGATCAACTTGACCAGGAGCATGACTAATTCTGGAACAAAAGTCTCCAGCACTATAGTCAGAATTTTGTCAGGACCATGTATCTGCACTTTACCCAGTATCTTCAATTTTGTTGCTATCACCCAAATTGAATTGAATTGGCCAAAGACAGACTCATCATAATGTGACATCAGAAGACGGAGAAGATCCATCCACCGTGAGCTCAGGCTGGTAATAACTGCAAATGCTTCAGCCGTGTCTTTTTCTCATTGATCTGATGGACTCCCAACTATTGAGGATGGAGATTTCATGGAACCACTTCCCTCTGGGTTTTGTTTAATTGTCCACTACCATTCACAAGTACAAGTGGCAGGAATTGTAAAAGTTCAAATTTGATGCATGTTGGAGGACCACTTTTCAACATCAAATGCTTCCGTGTTTTCCCCTCGCAGATCCCTGGATCCTGATGGATCTGAGCCAAGGGTATTTCAAAAAGTGGCAAGTGCATTGTTGATGCACTGGCTTTATTTTTCCAAAATTCCTAAATCTGGAATGGTCATACCCAATTGGAAGCTTGCACATGATTCCTCTTTTCAAGAAAGGAGGACGATAGAAAGCATGAAACTAAAGCTGGCATGGTTAACATCTGCCACAGAAAGGATGTTGGAAGCTTTCCTAAAGTTATTATAGAAGGGTATTTAGAAAAAATGCAAATTTTTGATGAATGACATGCACTGTAGATGCAGAGCAACGAGCTGATACACCTTACTTCGATTCCCAGAAGACAGCTGATAAGGTGCCACATCAGATATTATTGTGAAAAATAAAGGCAAGTAGTGTTGGGGCTAATATATTAGCATGGTTAGAAGATTGGCTAGCTTACAGTAAGCAGTTGGAACAGCTGGTCTTTCTCTGGTTGGCATGATGTAGCAAGTGGTGTGCCATAGTCATAAATGCAGGGGCATCACCTCATAACAATTTATTGACTTGGATAAAGGGACCAATAGCATGGTTGCCAAATTTGCCGATGGGGCATAGGTCAGAATGCAAATGTGAAGAGGACATAAGGAGATGACAAAGTGACACAGGTAGTTGTGTGAGCAGGCAAAAGGTGGATACTGTGGGAAAATGTGAAATTGTCTGCCTTGACATGAACAAATGAAGTATTTTATCTAAATGAAGAATCTGTATATTGGTACCCAAGGTGGCACCGCAAGTGGTGACCTGAATGGTAACTTGAGTACATGACAATAAAGCTAATTCTAAATCTAAATGTTAAGACTACAGAGCTTCCAGACTCCGAAGGATCTGACTGCCCCTGTACATTAATTGCAAAGGCTTGGGATTGAGGCACAATAAGTAATTAGGAAGGCTACATGAATGTCACCATTTACTGCAAGGGGAACTGCATACACAAGTGCGAGGTTATGCTTCATTTATACAGGACACTATTGAGACCACATCTGATGTATTGCATACAGTATTGGTCTCCTTAATTAAGGAAGGATATAAATGTGTTTGAGAGACTAATAAATGGAATGAGCAGGTTGTCTTCTGAAAAGATGTTGGAGAGGCAAGGTAGTTCACTGGAGTTCATAATGGTAACAGACAACTTGATTGAAACAAGATGCTGAGGGGGCTTGATAGGGTGAATGTGGAGAGTATGTTTACTCCTGTGGAACAATCCATAATCAGATGTTACTATTTAAAAATAAGGCGTTGCCCATTTAAAACAGAAATGAAGTGCAATTTTTCCTCTGAAAGGTTCATAAGTTCTTTGGAACTCTTTCTCAAAGACATCGGAAGCTAAGTCTTCGAATATTTTTTAAGGCAGAGATGGATAGATTCTTGATAAGGAAGTGAAACGTTAACAGGGTAGGCAGAATGTGGATTTGACATTACAGTCAGACCAACCATGATCTTAATAAATTGCAGGTCAGGCTTCAGGGGAAAATGCCAATATCGACTTCTCACCGCTCATGACCAGCTTCTCAAGGGCAACAAATGCTGCCTGAGCCAGAGACACAAACATCCCATGAAAGAATAGAAAAAGGCGATCTGACCCACTGATCATAATCGTTCCAATCAAACTGCTACAAGTTACTTCCACATGGCACTCTCAAATCCATGCCAAAAAGCTGAAATGCCTTCCTGTGAAAATTATTTGCAAGACAGTCAGCAAGTATTCCGGTAACAGTAACAATCCAAAGTCTAATGGGGTCTTAATATTCAATCGTTCACGGATCTTGAGCTAAAGAGGAAAAAAACGTATATACCGTATAAAATCAGCCATAGGCATCACAATTAGGTGGTTGCCATCCAGTGATCCAGTGGACAAGTAGCTTGGTTTGGCTTCTAGTTAAGAGGAGACTTGAATATGCTAAAACTGATTTGACAGCTTGCAAGTCTCACATCAAGAACATTTGAATGAGCTTGTTTGCTCGAGTAAAACACGCTCTAGTAAATTCAGGAGCAAAAAAGTGAGAAATAAGGATAATATCAAAACCCAGGTGCACTGCTTTTCAGTCAAATTGTACAGTTGATGGTTACAAACAAATATTTCAGAGTGTCTCAGGACAAATCTAGGGGATGACTGCAGTGAATGATATTATGCATTGGTATTTAGTGGTGATCAGAAATATGAAAATATGCAACATTATTTACTCAAACCTTCACTGTGTTGACAGCATGAAAATGGATAATCAAACCTTCTGAAATATACATCAGCTTTATGGGTGACAACTACAATTTTTTTGCTAAAAGAAGGGTAAAATTCACCTGATTTTAGACAGATGACTAAACTCTATTCCTATGCAATTCACATTCCCATCTGTCAATTGCACACGCAACATCCTCGGTGCAGCTTGAGATTCCTCATGATCTTTTGGAGCAGATATATTCCTGATCTTTTGTAGTTGTAAGACACATGGACCTTCAAGCTAGAAATAAGTAGGTTATGGAAGAGTAAGCAATTCAAAAGGAAAATTTTTGTTTGCTTCCCACATGAAAAGAAACACAAACTTCCAACGGAACTAGAAGCTCAATAATCTAGTTAACACATTTAAAAATCTTCAAGCAAAGACAAACATCAAATATAAACACTAGCATCAAAGTTGCATTCTCATCAATAAATAAAGCACTGCATATATACACAACATCGAAGTACAAAAGTAGTTTTCTTTGAAATGTTGAAATCGTTCTGTGTTAAAAATGCTTCAAAACAGCAGTGCACAAAATATTTCACCCATTAAGTGGCTCAACTTACACATCATTTGTATTTTGGGATTTCACTGTTTCATTCCCTGCTTTTAAAAAAATAAATATTAAAATATAAGGGATAACAGAGTGTGGAGCTGGAGGAACACAGCAGGCCAGGCAGCATCAGAGGAGCAGGAAAGTTGACGTTTCGGGTCGGGACTCTTCTTCAGGCTTCGCAGTGGGGTTATTACTCACTTGGAGATAATAAGAACTGCTGATGCTGGAGTCACAAGAATGAGGTTTTGCTTTTGTACTCAGTGCCTCAATTCAAAAAGGTCAACTATGTCCTTTTAACCACTTTTTCAACCCATTCCATCTTCAACAGTTTGCAACATATACACCCAGATTTATGTCCATATCTTCTGCAAAAACTGGGTACTGGTACTGCTGGAGTGCATGATCAGTACTAGAAATCACATTTTAAGTTTTCATATACTGGACTAACAAAGCCCTTTGAAATGGATTTCACAGCCAAGTAAAGGTAGAAAAGAGGAATACCCAAAGATCTCTCTCTGTGCAATTCCAAAAGGGATACTAGAACAATTAACACAGGTAACGCTGAGTTGCTTGTGTACAATCAAATAAGTGAAGACAATTCTGCACAAAGTAGGACTCAGATCTTCTTTTGTCTCTGAAAACATATTAGGTGATATCCTCAGAGGTTCCATGATAAATGGTTAATGGCTGAGTGTTAGTTCAGTTTATATCCCTTTTTTGAATTGGCACAGGTGGGATGCATCAATAATAACAGAACATTCTCAGCAGTTGATTTTTAACCAGAATAAACTAATTCAGAGATTCGTTGACAACTGCCGTCAAAAAACACCACACAGGAACATATTACAAATTTAACACCCTGCTCCTAATTTCACATTTTATATCAAATCTCAAAGTTAGTATAGAAGTATCAACATACTGACACAATACTGCATTTGGAAGTTAACAATTTTAAATAACAGAATGAACTAATAAACACTAAATACGACATCAATTCCTAATACAGGTGGACGCAGAGGCCAATTTCAACATTGCTTCATTTGCTGCATTACAACTGCAGAGGGTATACTCACAAGACACATGCAGCCGCAGAGCCTGTGATCTAATTACCAGAAACACCACAGATACAACAGCCTGCAAAGAACAATGCTTTAGATGCATGCGGCTCATTACCCCTACTTCCAACACCTTGCTACCTCATTTGTCTCACGCTCACCACCTTCTTGTTATTTCCCAACTTTTGAGCTCTTGCTGCATCAGTCATCACCTCAATCACCACCATATTCCTCGAGCAAAGTGGCAAATGAGGCAGCATAGGTACCAACAAATAGGGCAGCTAGGATTCGAACAATGGAAGCAGACCAACCTGATGGTTGGCAGAGGTATGCCAAGTGAGACACTGAGCCATGTGACAAGCATAAGACAGCAACATCTGCACAACAATTTATTCATTGACACAGACTTCGAGTACCTTGCAAGAATAAATGCTACACTAATACAAAATTATTATTAGTCAGAAATATCAATTTCCTATGAATAACATTCTTTTTAAAAGAGGCTGAACATATGAAATCAGACTCTGTAACCTGCCTCCAATTTTGATCAATGATCACATAATATTAATTCCAAGCCTTCTTTTTCCATTAAAATTATCTTAATTTAATATTGTTCCATAACAACATGGATACAAAATACAGAAAACAGAGTCCCAGTCAACAAATGTTTTTCAAGCTGGAATTAATTTGTAGAGGAGTTTGACACCGGTCAGTATTACAAATCTTGCTTTTCCTGATATATGCTAATGATCTACACCTTGGTATAAAGGGCACAACTTGAAAACTTTGCAGCCAATATTAAACATGGATACATTGTCAACTGTGGCGTTGATGGAGTGGGCAGATAAGTAGCACTTGAAGTTCAATGTGGACAAGTGGGAGTTGATACATTTTACGTTGTTTCCAAAATGAAGGTACAATTCAAACTCAATGCAACAGCAGAGGTAACTGGCTATAAAGTGCATGTAACACAGAACACAGAACAGTACAGCACAGTACAGGCCCTTTGGCCCACGATGTTATGCCGAACTTTTACCCAAATCCTGAAGGTCTATCTAACCTCCACCCTTACCTTATACTATCATCCATATGCCTATCTAATAGCCGCTCAAATGCCCCTAAATAAGGCCGACTCCACTACCCTCTCCGGCAATGCATTCCACGCCCCGACCACTCTGAGGAAAGAACCTACCTCTGACGTCTCCCCTATATTTACCTCCACTCACTTTAAAACTATGGCCCCTCGTAATAGCTACCTCCACCCTAGGAAAAAGACTCTGGCTGTCCACTCTATCTATACCTCTGATCATTTTGTACACCTCTATCAAGTCACCTCTCATCCTTCGTCTTTCTAAAGAGAAAAGACCTAGTTCTCTCAACCTTTCCTCGTAAGACCTTCCCTCCATTCCAGGCAACATCCTGGTAAATCTCCTCTGCACCTTTTCCAACGCTTCCTCATCTTTCCTGTAATGAGGTGACCAGAACTGGACACAATACTCCAGATGTGGCTGAACCAAGCTTTTGTATAGCTGGAGCATACCTTCACGGCTCTTGAACTCAATCCCTCTATTAATGAAAGCTAACACACCATACACCTTCTTAACAGCTCTATCCACCAGGGTGGCAGCTTTCAGGGAACTGTGGACATGAACCCCAAGATCCCTCTGCTCCTCCACACTGCCAAGAATCTTTCCGTTAACCCTGTAGTCTGCTTTCAAGTTTGTCCTTCCAAAATGGATCACCTCACACTTTTCAGGGTTAAACTCCATCTGCCACTTCTCACCCTAGCTGTGCATCCTAGCAATGGCCCTTTGTAACCTAGAACAGCCCTCCGCACTATCCACAACTCGACCCACCCTTGCATCGTCCGTGAATTTACTAATCCACCCTTGCATAATTTATTAAAGATGGTAAGACAGTTTGAGAAAGCAGTTAATAAAATATGCAGTATCCTAGGCTTTATTAAAAGCAGCACTAATTACAAGCACAAGGAGATGATGCTGAATTTGTATACAATTATCATTTCAGCCTCAGTTGAAGTATTGCACTCAGTTCCAAGTGTCACACTTTAGGACAGATCTGAAGGCATTGATGAGAATGCAGGATAGGTTTAAGAAAATGGCTCCAGAGTTGAGGCACTTCAGTTATGAGGACAGAGCCACTCAAAATCATGAGGGGTCTGAACACAGTAAACAGGGAGAAAATGTACAACAAATGAACATGTACAAAAGGGAGGGCACAGATCCACAGTAATGAGTAAAACAAGCAATAAAAGTGACAGGAGAAAGACATTTTCATACATAAACACACACAAGGTTCAAGAGAAGGTAAGAGAATGGCACAAAGCAGATCCTTATTTGGAGGGCTAGGACAGACATGATGGGTCAAATGGCCTCCTTCTGTGCTGTAAAAATTCTGAGATCCATGTGCTGTCACTTGCTATGAAACTATTTGATCTGAATGAAATGCTGCCATGACCTGCGAAGATCCCGTTATTGAATTTGCTCTAGTACCAGTGATGCTGATGGACTCAAGTTGGCATTTCCTAATTGAACCCATACCTTAACAGGACAGGGGGAAGTGTGTGTGCCTGTGTGCGCAGGTGTGTGGGGGGAGGAGAATACATTTTTACCAATTTCATGGGCAAAAAGACAAGGTTCTCCAATCAACTTCATCAATTCCACTCAACTAATAGAGTTGCCCAGCAAGTTTAATGGGCTCCTAACATTAGAACAGCTGCACAGTTACTTCTATATGTATACCACTGTCAGCCTTTGAGAGCCTTCCAGTTGTTATGATAACTCAACTTTAAAAGAGGGATTTTTTTGTGGGATGTGGGCATTGCTGGCCTGTCAGTGTTTATTTTCCATCTCTAGTTGCCTTGAGAAGGTGGTGGTGAGCTGACTTCTTGAACCGCTGCAGTCCACCTGCTGTGGGTTGACCCAAAATGTCCTTAGGGAGGGAATTCCAGAATTTTGACCCAGCAACAGTGCAAGAACGGTGATATATTTCTAAGCCAGGGTAGTGAGTGGCTTGGAGGGGGACTTGAAGGTGGTGGTGTTGTCATATCTGCTGCCCGTGCCCTTCTAGATGGTAATGCTCAAGGATTTGGAAGGTGTTATCTGAGGATCTTTGGTGAATTTCTGCAGTGCATCTTGTCGATAGTACACACTGCTGCTACTGAGCTTCAGCGATGGAGAGAGTGGATGCTTGTGGATGTAGTGCCAATCAAGCGGGCTGCATTGTCCTGGATAGTGTCAGGTTTCTTGAACGTTGTTGGGGCTGCATTCATCCAGGCAAATGGGAAGTATTCCATCACACTCCTGACTTGGTGCCTTGTACATGATGGACAGGCTTTGGGGAGTCAAGAGGTGTGTTATTCACAGCAGTATTCCTAGTCTCTGACCTGCTCTTGTAGCCACTGTATTTATGTGGTCAGACTAAAATGGCTCCCTTAACATAAGGAAAAATTGTGAATTCCAGAAATATCCCAATTCAGAAACATGCCTGTTGAGCGGAACTCAGAAACAATGAAATCAACTGACAGTTTTCACACCTGTACACAACTCCGTGAAAGAGATAACTGCTTCTCAAGATACAGGGAGAGAAAAAAGCACCACTGTCTCTCGATAAGAAAGCAGCTTCTGTCATGGAGAAGCAGGATGCATCAACTGTTCTGTTTGAACGGAAAGGTACAGGCCAATATGCCTTTGAGAATTAAGGAACAAGGAATCCGCAAGGTGGATCAATTTTCAAAGGACACTTGAAGATAGTTCCATGCATTGTACTAGTGTAAGGATTAGCAACAGAAACAGGCCACCCATCCATTTGAGCCTGCTCCATCATTCACCAAGATTGTAGCTGATCTGATCACTCCACACTCCTGTTTAACCACAAAATTTCAATTATTCTAAAATTCTATCAACCTCTGCCTCCGAAATATTCAAAAGATGCTACTTCTCCGTCATTTAAGGAAGTGAACCCGACCCTCAGATGTTATGCTTAGTCAAGTGGAATATGACTGCTAAATTATTTGGCCTTTTCAGAGGTGCAGTTTATCTTCCATTCAGTCCAAAATACTTCAATGGCTCAAAAAAAGCCACATAACTGGGCGTAGTGCACGTTATAGTACCCTCTCGTGGTAAGAAAATAACATGCATTTGCCTTCCTAACTGCCAAATGAATCTGCATGTTAACCTTAAGAGAATCAGAAGAACATAAGAAATAGAAGCAGGAGTAGGCCATCTGACCCCTCAAACCTGCTTTGCTACTTAATAAGATCAGGGCTGATCTTTTTCATGGAATCAGCTCGACTTATCTGCCCACTCACCAGAACTCTCAATTCCTTTACTGTTTAAAAGTCTGTTTTTAAGGCAAACATATTCAACAAGACAGCCTCAATTGCTTAAATAAAAACTGAAAGAACTGCGGATGCTGTAAATTCCTTAGAACAGGACCTAAACAGTTAACTCGGACTTCTTTCCAGTTGCTGTCAGACCTGTTGAGCTTTTCCAGCAATTTCTGTTTTTGAGCCTCAACTGCTTCCCTGGGCTGGAAGAACAAGATCCTCCTCAAATCAGTCCTAAATCTGCTCCCCCTTATTTTGAGGCTAAGCCACCTAGCTCAAGTTTCACCCGCCAGTTGAAACAACCACCCTGCTTCTGTATCATCTATTCCCTTTGTAATTTTATATGTTTCTATAAGATGCCCCTCATTCTTCTAAATTCCAATAAATATGGCCAGTCTACTCAATCTCTCCTCATAAGCCAACTCTCTCAACTTGGAAAGCAACTGAGTGAACCTCCTCTGCACCCTCTTCCAGTGCCAATACATACTTTCTCAAGCAAGCAGACCAAAACTCTACACTGTACTCCAAGTGTGGCCTCACCAGCACCCTATATAGCTGCAGCATAAAGTCCATCCCTCAAGCTATGAAAGACAATATTCCATTAAGTTTAATTATCTACTGCATCTGCAAACCAACTTTTTGTGATTCATGCACAGGACACCTTGGTCCCGTTGCACAGCAGCATGCGGTAATTATTCACCATTTAAATAATAGCCCATTTTGCTGTTATTCCTACCAAAATGGATGACCTTACATTTACCAACCTTGTTCTCCAACTGTCATACCCTTGTCCACTCAGTTAACCGATCCATATCCGTCTGCAGACTTTCAGTATCCTCTGCACACTTTGCTCATCTTAGTATCATCTGCAAACTTTGACCCCAACTCCAATTCATCCATGTAAATTGAGAACAATAGTGGTCCCGACACCGATCCCTGAGGGACACAACTAGTGGTTCTCCAACCAGAAAAAAAAATCATTTATCCCCACTGAATCCTGTGCTAGGTCTCAAGTCCCTCTGTGCTTCAGATTTCCAAAGCCTTTACTCATTTAGAAAATAGTCTAGGCTCACATTCTTCCTACCAAAGTGCACTACCTCTCCCTTTCCTACATTATATTCCATCTGCCATTTCTTTGCCCATACTCCTTGCCTGTCCAAGCCCTTCTGTAGCCTCCCTGTTTCCTCCACCTTTGTGTCAATACACAGGGGTTCAAATTAACAACCTTTTAAAATGGGAGGATAAGTTGATAAAGCTTCTTAAAAATATGAAACCTCATCTTCAAAACAGGCTTATAGTGTATGAAGTCAACAGGTAATTTGAATACGGCCAAGTCATTGGTTAGACAGTTGGGTTCAAATGAGAACTGTATATTGTTTTGTATACATCAAAAATATTACAAGGACATGGCAGAAACCTCAAAAGAAGTTCATTAAGATGACATGTCAGAAATGAGAGTCATTAGTTATGAGGAAACCTACATTCCTACAAAATTCTAACAGAATTAGATAGGCAAGATGCAGGAAGGTTTCTAAAATAGATGTGTAAAGCATGTATTTAAAATTATGAAAATTTTGATGAGTCAAATGGGGGGTAAATTAATTCCACTCGTTGGTAAGCCATTAAAATTAATGACAAGAAGAGAATTTGTGGTTGAGGCAGAACTGCATAAAAGGGTTGTTACAACATGCAATATTGACCAGAAACTGATAAATTTTAACTCATTACTTGAAAAACTGAGGGGAAGTACGAGATGATATATTTAGGAAAGTCAAACGAGGCAAAGGAAAACATAACAAATGAGAGAACACGTGGTGTAGAGGTAGCAAGGGACAAGGTAGTTAAGAATGCATGTGAAATCCTTTCCATTACATTAACTTGTAAGGGCTTCTGCAGATATAATGATTTATTTGAAACAGTATACGAGAGGGAAAAAAAATGAAACAATGGGGGTGGGGTGGGGAGAGAAGAGTAGAGACAGAGAACAGGGGGAGCATGAGAGTTCTTCATGTGTAAGAAGGTTTTGATTTCATTCGGGAAGTTTTCACAAGGGAACAAAGTGCATTAGACTTTCAGTTTTTAAGATCAGATATTGATTTTTTTTGAGTGGGGAAACACCAATAGCTTGGGGGAAAAATAAATTAGATTTAAATTTGGCAGTTTTGCTCAAGTCTTGGCTGAAACAGGATTTGCAAAGCAATTTTCCCTGACAGGAGGAGATTGTTTGGAATGGTTCATGTTACTTCAGTATAAATAGTTTAGTTGAAAGTTCCAGACCAGAAATGATAGGTTACAACCTGTAAAAATTAACCAATCTACAGAAACAGAAAAATTCAAGCCGACTTCTACGAAGGATCCAGGAAGTAGCCATCAGATTCTCAAGACAGGGAATTTACATCACAGCTAAATAACACCCAAAAAGATGTGAAAGGGAAGGCATTTTCTGTGTTGTGAAAACTGTAAAGGAGTTCTTTTAGGATTAATGCAATTGTATTTCTCCAGGTGTTCCTAAATCTTTAAACCTGTGCCATATGTAAATAGTTTGGTTTATACTATTTTACCTAAATTTGTTTTGCATAATAAAACCAAACATGCAGCATTGCATGATTCTGCCTCATTGAAAGACCACCTCGTTAAAACTGAAAATAAAAATGATCTACCAAGCCAGACTGCAGTCTGGGATCAGAGCATTTTTTTTGGGCGCTTTCTTGTAGCCTTTCAGCTATGAACTCTTGTTGATTTTACTTATTTTATCTAATTTTGATACCATGTTTAACTTTACTAAACCACTGCATGTCATAAATATGCAAAAATTTATCTTTTAACCACTAAGCTTCCCAAACAAAAAGCTGAACCTCAATCTCAGTGCGTTAGACCTCGCTGACAGCTTGATTAAGTTGCAGCCAAGTCAGAAAAGAGATTAAACCAACCTTTAGGACGTGATTGAAATTAACAATCCAATGGAATATTGAGGAATGCTCTAGATCCCAACTTTTAAAGATTCTAGTCACCTATTTCAGCTGTACCTATATGATTACTTAAAAGACATTCAAAGGACAATTGGGTAATTTCTCAACAGTCCTGGCCAACTGTCTGGCAATTACAAAAAGTAAATCTTATTATTCACTGCATTGTTTTTTGTGGAATGGTGCTATATACAAATCTATAACAACACTTAACAACAGAATTAGTACACTGTGGAACTGCATGAAGTGCTGTATGAATGCAATTTATTGTCCAGTGTCTAAGACAGGCGCATTTAAAGCATACAATAACTTGATCAATATTAATTCCAACAAATTTTATTAACTAGTACCTATGGGACCAGCAGTGCGTTGGTTGATCAAATATTCTGTTTGATCAAGCGGTTCACATAATGTATGTAAAAGAAACATAATGCAGGGATACACACTGTTCCACTTTATTTACAGCATAAATCACAAATAATAATGCAACTGTGCCTTAAATAAAACTTAGCAGCAGACAGCCTTCTCACTCGCACCCTCAACTGACTACTTGGACATTGCAGAGATCATGATAATACAGTAAACTTCTGTTACTTCAGGTATATAATTTTTGCCAGTTTATTGAGAGTGCCAGTTCGTAAGGTGCTGATTAAAACAAAGTCTGCTGTACTTCAACCATGCACATCAATTCCATCAATCAAATACAAATACGCATTTTGAATCACATTTGGTTTTCAAGGCTAATTGAACCTTTCCTTCTTTTTAAAATCTGGACAGTGAAAGAAACATGACAATTAGCTACAGCATACATAGATTCAGGATTGGGGATGGTGAATTCTACCAGAACTTTATACCTCCACTCCTAGCTGGTCGTCAAATCCAGCTGTAACACGACTCTTTGGACGTTTGAAGTGAAAACAGCATAACACTTGAACAGGAGGTGGCCAATTAGCTCCAGTTTCTTTTGTTTTGAAATTGTAAAATGATCTGTGACAAAGTCAGCTCTACATCAAATCCTTCAATATCTTCAGAAAAGGTGGAGTGGCAGTGCAGACTAAGATTTGAATACTTGGAGTACTGAGTACTTAGTATCAGTGTTGACAAAGGAAGAGAAATCTGAAATTTCTGTAAAAACAAAAGTCGCAGCGACAATGGGTTGGGTGAAAATTGAAAAAAAAACAGAGGTAGTTTGGAAAGAGATAGCAGGATATCTCCAATACCTCTCTCTCCTTCCTGGACCTCTCTGTTCCCATCTCTGGCAACCACGTGGAAACCGATATCTATTTCAAGCCTACAGCCTCCCACAGCTACCTAGAATACACCTCCTCTCACACACCTTCCTGCAAAAATGCCATTCCCTACTCCCAATTCCTTCGCCTCTGCTCCCGAGATGAGGCATTCCACTCCCAGACATCCCACATGTCCTCGTTTTTCAAGGACTGCAACTCCCCCTCCACAGTGGTTGAAAACGCCCTCGACCGCATCTCTCACGTTTCCCGCAACTCATCCCTCACACCCCCTCCCCGCAATGACAAAAACAGAATCCCCCTTGTCCTCACGTACCACCCCACCAACCTCTGGATCCAACGCATCATCCTCCGGTACTTCCGCCACCTGCAATCTGACCCCACTACCAAGGACATTTTTCCCTCCCCACCCTTATCTGCCTTCCAGAGGGACCGCTCTCTCCATGACTCGCTTGTCCGCTCCACACTCCCCTCCAGCCCCACCACCCCCGGCACTTTTCCCTGCAATCGCAAGAAGTGCTACACCTGCCCCTACACCTCCCCTCTCACCTCTATCCCAGGCCCCAAGAAAACCTTCCACATCAAACAGATGTTCACCTGCACATCAAACAGATGTTCACCTGCACATCAACTAATGTGGTATACTGTATCCGCTGTTCCCGATGTGGCCTCCTCTACATCGGGGAAACCAAGCGTAGGCTTGGAGACCGCTTTGTGGAACACCTACGATCGGCTCACGACAAACGACTGCACCTCCCAGTCATGAACCACTTGAAGTCCCCCTCCCACTCCCACTCCCACTCCATGGACAACATGTCCATCCTGGGCGTCCTCCAGTGCCACGACGATGCCACCCGAAGGTTGCAGGAACAGCACCTCATATTTCACTTGGGAACCCTGCAGCCCAATGGTCTCAAAGTGGACTTCACAAGCTTCAAAATCTCCCTGCCCTCGACCGCAGCCCAAAACCAGCACAGCTCGACCCCGGCTCCATGACCTGTCCGTCTTTTCTCCCACCTATCTGCTCCTCCCACCTCAACGCCCACCCCCACCTCCTACCTACCAGCCTCATCCCCGCCTCCTTGACCTGTCTGTCTTCCCTTGATTGACCAACCCCCATCCTTATTTCCCACCTACACTCACCTTTACTGGCTCCATCCCCGCCTCCCTGACCTGTCCGTCTCCTCTCCACCTATCTGCTGCTTTATCCATCTTCCATCCACCTCCCCCCTCTATTTATTTCAGAATCCCCTTCCCCTCCCCCATTTCTGAAGAAGGGTCCAGACCCGAAACGTCAGCTTTCCTGCTCAGCCTGCTGTGTTCATCCAGCTCTACATCTTGTTATCTCGGGTAGTTTGGAGACGCTGGCTATTCCTAGAGTAGACAAGTCACTGGGTCCGGATGGCTTGCATCCCAGGTTGCTAAAGGAAATGGGAGTTGAACTTAGAAGAAGGGCTTGCCGGAATCTTCCAATCTTCCCTACATATAGAAGGGGAGCCAGAAGATTGGAGAGGGACAAATGTAAGGACATTTCAGAACAGTGTAAGGACAGTCATGGCAATCAGAGGCTGGTTTATTTAATTACAGTAATGAGTAAGGTTTTTAAAATCAATAATCTTAGAAACAAAAGATTAACAAAGACTGGGAGAGGTCAAAGTTAATTTAGGACAGCACAAATTTCAAAAAGGCAGATTATGTTTGATTTATCTATGTGAATGCTGTTTATCTGGACCTCTCCTGTTTTTGCTACAAATGAATTTGACCTTGGAGTACAGAATAAATTTCAAAATTTGCCAGGGATACTTAGGTTGAAGTGGCAAACAGTGAGGATCATAACAAATTGGCTGTGATAGGACATAAACAGGTGAGCACAATACGGAGGTGAGCATCAGGTGGAATTTAAGAAATAAAGTGTAAGGTGATACAAGAACTGATTGCAAAGATACGGACTTTAGTTGTAAGATTAAGTCAGAAAATGGGGTTGTTATCCTTGCAGCAAAGTAATGGGAGTAAATTCTGATACAGCTAAACAAAGTTATGACAGATTTGAATTAGAAAGACAAAGAAATATTATTCCCATTAGCTGATGGAACACTGACAAGGAAATAGAATTGTAAAGGGCTTGGGCAAGAGATGAAGGGGACCTCCTTGCCCACAAAAAGCTGAAAGCAGAAACGACTGCAAAAGGAAACTGGCTATGCATTTGGACAAAACAAAATGCAGAGATTTAATTACCCAAAACTCTGAATTCAGGTTCAGTCCCATTAGGTTGGAGGATAGCAAATTTAACTCATTCAAAAAGGGGGCAAAGCAGGAAAGCACAAGTCGGTTAATTTAATGGCTGTCATTAGGAAAATGCTAGAATCTACTATTACAGATGTTATAGCAAGACACTGGGGAGATTCAAGCTAATAGGCACAGTCAACAGAGTTTGGTGAAACCAAAATCTTGTTTGACCAGTCTATTGAAGTTCTTCAAGGCGATAACTCATGCTGTGGGTGAAGGGAAATCAGTGAATGTACTGGACTTACATTTCCGGATAACATTTGATAAAAGGAGCCACATCAAAAGGTTACTGCTGAAAATAAAAGCTCCGATGCTATGTGAAACATACTGACGTCGATGTAAGATTTGTTGGCCAACAGAAAATATGCATAAATTATCTTTTTCAGACTGTCAAGACAGAAAGAATGGTTTTCCACTGGAATAAGTATTGGGGCCTCACCCGTTCACAAGTTATATAAATGATTTAGACAAAGGGATAGGAAGGGTTGCTAAATTTGCTGACAACCCAAAGGTGGGTAGAAAATTAAGTTGTGAAGTGGACATAAGAAAGCTACAAAAATACATAAGTAGATTCAGTGAGTGTGGCATATGGCAAATGGAGCATAATGAGGTAAATTGTTGGGTTGCCCATTTTAGCAAGAAGTATAAAGAAAAAAAGCACATTAGTTAAATGGTGCAAGATTGCAGAACTGAGTTACACAGGGATCTGGGTGAATCACATAGGTTACTGTGCAGGTGCAACAAATAATTAGAAAAGCCAATAGAAAGTTGTCACTTATAGCAAGGAAATTGACTGCAGAATGAGATTATTCTTTAGTTATACAGGGCATTGTAAAACCACATCTGGAGTACTGAACAAAATTTTGGTCACATTTTTAAGGAAGGGTATCAATGTGTTGGGAGCAGTTAGGAGTAGGTTTACGAGCCAAATACCTGGAATAAGAAAAGGCTGGACAGCCTAGGCTTGTATCTGCTGTAGTGTTGAAGAGCAACAGGCCACTTGATTGAAACATATGGGATTCTCAGGTCGCTTGAAGGCATACATGTTGAAAAGATTTTTCCTTTCATGGGAGAATCTACAACTAGTGCTCACTGTTTTAAAAAAACCAAGGGTCTCCCATTTAAAATGAGATTGGCATTTATTTTTCCTGAGAGGCTCACCAGTTTTTGAATCTTTGTTTCTATCACCATTTCAAAAAGCGAGCTCTTGACAATTTTGAAAGCATAACTGAAGAAGATCCAAATGAAGCAAGGGGATGCAGATTATCTGGGGTAGGAGAGAATGCAGATTTGAGGTTTCAGTCAGATCAGCCATGATTCTTTTGAATGAAGGAGTAGACTCGAGAGGCTTTCAGACAAATTCAGCTTGTTACTCACATTAGCATGCATGTTCACAAACTTGAACAAAGATACATGTTAGGTACTCCCACTGGGTACATTAATGACAACCAAAATATCAGACAGCATTCAAGTGAGGCAAGATAAAGAGATCTATACATGTTTCTCATCTTTTGGGGTTGAGGACTGATGTGTCTGCATTAAAGTCATTGACTTTTATTAGTGACGGGAGGTAACTGTACATTGACAATCAGGCAACATAAACTTTAGGAGAAAGGTAAACCAAAGTTAACTTACATTATGTAAGTTATCTCAGACACCAATTCAAAAAATACAGAAATAGTGAAGAGAAAGGGAAACAAACTGCATGCAATCTTAGCTCAATTACCAGCCTGTTCAAAATTACCCAACAATGCGAAGTGTCTAATTGGCTTTGTCAATAGGTCTCTTCTACCAGGAAAAAAATCTGCTCTAGCCACTTTCTTGGACAAAAATTATTGCATTTTCAGCACGGCAAAGTTGTACGAAAGGCACGTTGTGAAAATTTCTCAATAATCAGAAATTTCTGAAGAAGGGTCTAGGCCCGAAACGTCAGCCTTCCTGCTCCTCTGATGCTGCTTGGCCTGCTGTGTTCATCCAGCTCTACACCTTGTTATCTCAGATCCGCCAGCATCTGCAGTTCCTACTATCTCTTATCTAAGCATACACTGCTTCTCAGAGTCATACAGGTCGGAAACAGAACCTTTGGTTCAACCAGTCCATACCAACCATAGTCTCAAATCAAACTATCCCATCTGCCTGCACTTGATCCATATCCCCCCAAACATGTCTTGCTCATGGACTTATCCAAATGTCTTTTAAATATTGTAACTGTACCCAATTCCACTACTTCCTCTGGAAGTTCATTGCATACATGTACCACAATGTGTGTAAAGCAAAAATTGCCTCTCGTCTTTTTAAATCTTTCTCCTTTCACCTTAAAAATATGCCACCTAGCCTTGAAATCCCTCCCCTAGGTAAAAGACACCTGCCATTCACCTTACCTATACCTCATGATTTTATAAACCTCTATAAAGGTCACCCCTTAACTTCCTACGCTCCAGTGAAAAGAGTCCCAGCCTATCCAGCCTCTCCTTATAACTCAAACCCTCCATTCCTGACAACATCCTGGTAAATTCCTGGTAAATCTTTTCTGAATCCTCTTCAGTTTAATAACATCCTTCCTATAACAGGGTGACCAGAATTGGACACAGTACTCCAGAAGAGGCCTCACCAATGTCCAATACAACCTTAACGTGACATTTCATTCCTATACTCAAAGGTCTGAGTAATGAATGCAAGCATCCTAAACACCTTAACTGCCCTGTCTACATGTGACGCAAACTTTAAAGAATTATGTCCCTGTACACCTCGGCATCTCTGTTCTACTACACTATGCTTCTTTGCAGGCTCAATGACTCAGTATTCCACATGCACACTGTCTGCAGCTGTTTTTAGCACCCCCTTGCACATTTTGCACTTTAGCTCCATGCTCCTTATCTGTCACAATCCAGGGTGAAAGTAGCAGGCAGATCAGAGGACCCATAAGGCAATATGACCATAAAGACCAGAAGACAGCCTTTCAGCCCAATAAGTCTGCACCATCACACTATGAGATCGTGATTAATTCCACAGATTCACGATCCTCCAAAAGAAGAAATTCCTCGTCATCCGAGTTAAAAGTGAAAAGCTTTGCTCCAAGATTATACCTCTGTTCCTATACTGTCCCACAGGGGAGAAACAACCTCTCTGTACCTATCCTGACAAGTTTCTTAAGAATCTTACATGTTTCGAAAAGGCCAACTCTCATTCTTCTAAACTCCAAATGAATGTAGGCCCAACATACTCAACATCTCCTTCGAAGACAATCAGCCCATAATCAGGATTGATCTAGTGTAGCTTCTCTGGACTGCCTCCAATGCCATTTCATTACATAGATAAGGGAACCATAACAATCGTTAGCCAGAAGTGCTGAACGGATGATCCATCTCGCCCTCCTCCTGAGGTGCCCGGTATCAAAGATGCCTTCAGTATTCAGTCAATATGATTCACTCCACATGGTATCAAGAAATGGCTAGAGGCACTGGATACTGCAATGGTGATGGGCCGTGACAACAGCCCGGAAATGGTACCAAAGATGTGTGCTCCAGAACTCATTGCACCCTTAGCGAAGCTGTTCCAATACAGTTACAACACTGGCATCTATCTGACCACTAGTAAACCAATGCTTTGCACAAGACCTTATTTTTAAATTCACATATTGCAGTCAATCATTGTTGAGGCATCTTACCGTAGCAATAAAATGCTATCATCATCAAGGGGAGGTGGGTGAAGTTTTCCAAGTCAACCTATTGCTTCGACAACAGAATTTCAGCCATATACAACCACATACACATCTCAAGGACAACTCTACTTTTTGGTCCTACCTGTTCCACTCGGCCACTGTTGATTTCGTTTGGAAGAAATTTCTTGCCAATGGCTCTTAAATCACTCTGGAAACAACATATTATTACAAATCAGATTACTGAATACCAAAACAAAGAATATACTCTTTTACATTTGGAACTCAATATCAAAAAACTTGCATTAGCTGTGTGAGCTCAATGAATGATAGACATTAGAAAGCCGAGAGGAACAAAGGGATCTTGTGGTGCTTATCCACAGATCCCTGAAGGCAGCAGGGCAGATTAATAGGAATGTTAACGCATCATTTGGAACATTTACATTTATCAGTCGTAGCAGAGATTACAACAGCAGGAAGGTTATGTTGGAGATGTACAAACTTTTGGTTAGGCCACAGTTGGAGTAGTTTGTGCAGTTCTGGTGGCCACACTATAAGGAGGGTGTGATTGCACGGAGGACGTGCAGAAGAGATTTGCCAGAATGCTGCCTGGGTTGGAACATTTTAGCTATAAAGAAAGGCTGGACACGTTCAGTTTCTTTTGTCAGAAAGTTGAGGGAGACCTGATTGAGGTTTATAAGATGACAAGTAACGTGGACAGGCAGCAGCTGTTCCCCTAGTTGAAAGATCAATAACAAGGGGACATAATTCTAAGATGAAGGACAGGAGAGGGATTTTGTGGAAAACATTTTTTTAGACCAAGACAGTGGTGAGAATCTGAAATGCATGAACTGAGGGGATAATTGAGATGGGAAACCTCGCAACATTTAAAAAGTACCTGGATGAGTACTTTAAGTGTCATATCATTCAAGGCTGTGGGACAAGTGCTGGAAAGTGTAGACAGGCCTCCTCTGTGTTGGGCAGACTATAACTCTGCCTTGGAGATACTGGTGATCTATTGGATCTGCCTACCTATATCCATGCAGTCTAAAGCAGACAGATTGGATGCACTGGTTGCAATCTTCTACTCTTCCTAAATTCTTTAGATTCTCTAACAGCCCCAGTGAATTAGAAGGTGACAAGTATAACAGTGCTATTTTAGAAAGGAGGGAAGAAAGAGAGTTGCAGGCCAGTTAACCTGATTAAAGTTATCAGGAAAGTATGGAATCCACTATTAGTAAAGCAGGAACAAGTCACTTAGAAAATCATTACATGATTTAGTGCAGTTAATACAAATTTATGAAAACAGAAATCCTGTTTGATGAAATTGAAGTAATTTTGTGAAGAATTAACTTAAAAGCACAGTTGAAATAAAAACAGACAAAAATATCACATTGCACACTAAACAAACAAGGTCAAAACAAGACAATCAGCCTTTACATCACTTACATTCAAAGCAACACGGATGATATCCTTTATATCAACTTTAATGGAAGAAGTAGTACATGCTTCAATTCCTTCTGGAGAAAGGTACCTAATAAACAGAAAGAACTTGCTTTCAGGTGGCATATTTCTAACACAGGTTCAAATGATCAAACAAAACATAGGCGATTTGCTGATTTTTATTTGTTTTACACATTAAAAGGTTGCCTTCAAACAAAAAAATAAAGTGGAAATGAGAACTCAAAAAAAGGAAATTACTCATTAAGACAGGAGGTGTGGCTGAGATGTTAAAGGTAAACTTTGCCAGGGTGAAGCACATGGGATTGGGGGTACTGCACTGACATGGATAGAGAGCTGGTTGGTTGTTAGGAAACAAAGAGGAGGAATAAATGGGGCATTTTCCAAGTAGAAGCCCGTGACTAGTAGGGTACAACAGGGATTAACGCTTGGACCCCAGCTATTCACAATACATATTAATGATTTAGACGTGGGAACTAAACTTAATATCTCCAAAGTTGCAGACCACACAACTGGATGGAAGAGTGAACTGTGAGGAGAATGCAGAGATTTTTTGGTGTGATTTGGACACATTGAATGAGTGGGCATATGCATGGCAGATGATGTATTATGTGGATAAATGAGAGGCTTTCCACTTTGGTAACTAATCAAAAGTATTTATTACATAGTTCTTTAGATTCTCATGAGTTGTTGTTAACTAATCCTGTCATTTCACCTCTTTTCTAAAAAATGAATCATAAGCCTCACAATACATTTGTTTAACCAAGTACTCAAGTTTAATCTCAACTTCTTCAAATTCTGCCTCTAAATCAATATAAGCAGTGAGATGGATCAAATTAAGAATTAATACATTTGAATCTGAATTGTCCAACATTAAACTGTCAGATATTATTTCATGGGATGCAAGAATATTCAGATGTGTGCGCCTTTTACCTTTAGAACAGTTCAACAAAAGTTACTGTTTTCAACAGTACTGGACAGACACAGCAAAATTGCTTTCTTGTTTTGGAACAAAATAGCAGGTCTGGCAGACTCACAGACAGGGTGCAATGCTCATTTTTGCATCAGCTCATTTACTTCATTAATCATGAAAAAGATGTTTAAATATTCCTCAGGTTCATCAAGTTATTGCCAACCATATTCATGCATAAAGGTGTTATCATGCTATAACTTCAGTTTTTACTAATTTCCATTCATGTCTCCTGAGGTTACTTTCTTAGCCAACTCTCATAGTAATCTGTGCCGATTTTAGTTAATATTTTATATATTTCAATGACATCCCTGAAGCATCATCTTTCTCAAGTGTAAAGTTCAAGCCTTTCCCCAGTCAGCTTAATTCTTCATGTTTGGGATCAGTTTTCATCTTCCGAGGCAAGTTTCGGGCCAGGCACTTAAAGTCACGTGTGACTGTAGTAAATTAGCCTTTTCAACTTGCTGCACAGTTGATCATACCAACGTCTCTTCCTCATCCAACTGAATGGAACTACCAGGGCTTGGTTCCATTCTTCTCCAAGCATAGTCAAGAGAAACATGTGCAACAGTTGCTGTTCAAGCTCATATTTTTCCTTCTGACTTTCCCCAAGGATTGATCCTTGTCCCCCTTCTCCCTTTGATGATATCTAACCTATAGCTCTTCCTAAGAACTGCAGCACAGATGCAGATATTACAATATTCCAGCAACAGTACTGAAGATATGTCCCACAACTGGCTGAATCACAAACTAAGCTGTTCCAATGCAGGTGCAGCATTGGCATCTAGTCGACTGTGTGGAAAACTGTCTAGAGATGTCCTGTCCATAAAATCCAGGACAAATCCAACTGGTCAATTACCACCCTATTAGTTTATTTATGATCATCAGTATAGTAGCAGAACGGGTTGTCCACAGTGCCAGTCAGCACTTGCAAAGGAATAACTTGTTCATTGTTACTCA